>NC_043007.1:24888212-24925712 GCF_006345805.1 Octopus sinensis
CTAGCTACAGCTGCATCATCATGTCTTTTATGTTTTACTGGTTTCAGTTATCAGACTGTGGCCATGCTGGAGCGTTGCCGTGAAGGATTTTAGCTGAATGAATCGGCCGCAGTATTTTTTTTTCCTTGTAAAACCTGATACTTATTCTGTCCATCTCATTTGTCGGACTGCTAAGTTACAGGGATGTAAACACACCATCACCAGTCTTCAAGGGTGATAGTGGGGACAAACACAGACAAAAAGACACAAGCATGACTGAAATGAATAAAGAAATAAAAGAACATGATGGGCTTCTTTTAGTTTCTGTCTACCAAATCCACAAGCCTTTGATCAACTGGAGGCTATAGTAGAAAACAACTTACACAAGATGCCACGCAGTGAGATTGAACCTGGGAGCATGTGGTTGGAAAGCAAACTTCTTATTTCTTTATTGCCCACAAGGGGCTAAACACAGAAGGGACAAACAAGGACAGACAAAGGGATTAAGTCGATTACATCGACCCCAGTGCATAACTGGTACTTAATTTATCAAACCTTAAAGGATGAAAGGCAAAGTCAACCTCGGCGGAATTTGAACTCAGAACATAACTGAAGACGAAATACTGCTAAGCATTTCGTCCGGCATGCTAACGTTTCTGCCAGCTTGCCGCCTTTCTCAAATTTCTTGCCACACAGCCACAGCTATGCCTAGAGCTGAATATTCATAGTTGAACATTCTACATATTTTGTGATGACCATGTATATCCAGGTATCACATCAAGAAATAGAGTGGCATAAATTCACCGGCAGACGCACTCCAACCTCTGGCCCACAGTTGTACTACTTCAACCATCTGCTTTTCTATCTCTTCCATAACAATCTCTACTCTTCGGAACTAGATAGGCTCATGCAACTTCTACTCAGGGAGGCATTCTTGTCCTACTCATCTCTCTTTCTTTTTAAATCCACACTAATCTCAACAGCCAGTCCTTCCTTCTTAGAGCATCAGCTCTCAGGAATTTCTTCCCGGTTCATATCTTTCGCACAGGTGCTGAAGCAGAATGGTTCATGGAAAATATTTACAACATCAGTCTAGGAGGACTTGTAAAGACCTTGGACATTACTCCTTCCTCCAGACCCAGGAAGGAGGAGGAGGAAGAGAAGGAGGAGAAAGAGGAGGAGGAGAAAGAGGAGGAGGAGAAAGAGAAGGAGGAGAAGAAGGAGGAGGAGAATGTTTCTCTAAAAGAAACAGAGAAGCTTTCAAAGTACGAAGACCTGTAAATAGAGGTAACTCGAATGTGGAGCACAAAAACAGAAACAATTCCTGTCGTTGTAGGTGCATTAGGTATGATAAAAAAATATTCAGACAAATACATAACAACAGGACTTACAAGTATATATAACATACAAAAAAAAGCACTACTAGGCACTGCACACATCCTACATAAAACACTTTCAATACAGTGAAAATAGGTGAGTGACCCCCTTCGGTCAGACACTGACCATGGGTTTGCACCTAGAGAGTTACCCTCTGAGGCACAAGTCTGGGCAAGGTTGTTTTTTTTTTATGGAAGACCAGCAGTCGCCCATGCATACCGGCTTCCCCTCTCCACGTCACTGATGTTGTCCAAGGGAAAGGCAAGGGCCAATACAGCTTGGCACCTGTGACGTCGCAACTCATTTCTACAGCTTACGATCGTGAGGTTGTGAGCTCGAATCCCAGACCGAGCTGCGTGTTGTGTTCTTGAGCAAGACACTTTATTTCACGTTGCTCCAGTTCACACAGTGAAAATAACACCACAACAAACCAGAGCACATACCCAAAACACAGAGCTGCACTCGGTAGCGCAGTGAAAGCATGTGATAAAAATAAGACTACACGATGATGATGATGACAATGATGATGATCCTTCTAAGCAGAGGGCCTGAAAATTGGGGGAGGGGACTAGTCAATCACATTGACCCCAGTGTTTCACTAGTACTTATTTCATCGACCCTGAAAGGATGAAAGACAAAGTTGATCCCGGTGGAATTTGAACTCAGTGATGGGGAAAATGCTGCTAAGCATTTCGTCCAGCATGCTAACGATTCTACCAGCTCACCACCTTCTTAATAAGAACAACAACAACAACAGCAGCAGCAACAACAACAGCAGCAGCAACAACAACAACAACAACAGCAGCAGCAACAACAACAACAACAAACTCTAAAAAATGACGATAGTGGAAGTGGAGTTGGTACTGATGACGACAAAAATGATGATGATGATGATGATAATAACAATGATAATGATGATGATGACAAGGATGATGATGATGATGATGACAAGAACAACACTGGTAATGATGATGATGATAACAATGACGACAATGATGATGATGGCGATGACAATGATGATGATGACGATAATAACGATGATAATGATGATGATGCTAAGAATGACATTGGTGATGATGATAACAATGACGATGATGATGATGATGATGATAATAACAATGATAATGATGATGATGACAAGGATGATGATGACAAGGATGATGATGATGATAACAATGACGACAATGATGATGATGGTGATGACAATGATGATGATGACGATAATAACGATGATAATGATGATGATGATGATGATAAGAATGACATTGGTGATGATGATAACAATGACGATGATGATGATGATGATGACGACGATGACGACAACGACTTTCATAATGATGATAGTAATGTATGAGAGTGATCTATAACCATTTTTGTTTTTACCTTGTCTTCTGTAGTAAGGTGATTAAATACCAAATCAAAATTTTCCTTGAATGTCTCTTTGACTAATCTCTGGCACATTCTAAAATGGAGGGAAAAAAAAATAGTTAAAGCCATTAAGCCGGAAAGTCAATCAGCATCACAGCAAGTTGCCTACTGGACACCTACAGTTCTTGGTTTCTGATTTGTTGAACTGATAAATCAATTAGACATTAATAATTAGCTGACATCAATTGTCATCACAAACAGAGACGAACAGCAACACTAAATCAGCAAGTAAGCCCCTATGTGGCTGCATAACCCCACTAGAAATAGCAGTGAAATCTCCATCTAATTTTGTCTTTTGTCTTACAAAATTAGAAAGACGTAGGATAATGTAGTCTGAGTGAAAGATGGGATGATCATTTGTGGAGTGTCTTTGATCATAGATCAATATGAATTGGGCTGGCTAACGGTTAAACACCAAGAATAACAACAAATAATACAGTGTGGAAGAAGCATATTTGTCATTCCAAAACACATTAAAGACTATTAATCTCCTTTTACTTGTTCCAGTCATTTGACTGCAGCCATGCTGGGGCACCACCTTGAAATTTTAGTTGAATGTATTGATCCCAGTACTTATTTAAAAAAACTTTCTTTTAAGCCTGGTACTTACTCTATCAGTCTCTTTTGCCAAATTGCTAAGTTACGGGGTTAGAAACACACTAACACAGGTTATAAAGCAGTGGTGGTAGACAAACACACACACACACACACATACATGTATAGGCACAGGTGTGGCTATGTGGTAAGAAGCTTGCTTCCCAACCACATGGTCCCACTGTATGGCACCTTGGGTAAATATCTTCTACTATAACCCCGGGGCAAACAAAGACTTGTGAGTGGATTTGGTAGACATAAACTGAAAGAAGCCTATCATATATATCATCATCATCATCATCATCATCGTTTAACGTCCGTTCTCCATGCTAGCATGGGTTGGATATATATATATATTTGTGTATTTGTGTCTGTGTTTTTCCCCCCACCATTGCTTAACAACTGATGTTTGTGTGTTTATGTCACTGTAACTTAGCGGTTCAGCAAAAGACCTCAATAGAATAAGTACAGGGCTTACAGTTCTATGGTACCAATTTACAGCTAGATAGACCGAGATTTAGACAGTTAAACAGATACAGTATGGTGAACATTATGATAGCAACTTACAACTAAATCGACTGGATTGGTTACAGTGAAGTGTCTTGGTCACAGACAAAGAACAATAAACTATACTACAATGTGATATCTCCTTACAGCTAGATAGACTGAGCTGTTTACATTCGATTCTCTTCAACAGGGACACAACACAATAACTATTGTGTACCTACCACATTGTAGTACCTATTTACAGTTTTGTAGACTGAACTATTGATAGTTATTATTTTGATCATCGGCACAGTACAGTGACTATACCACATAGTGGTACCTACTTACAGTTAGGTAGGCTGAACTATTGACAGTTAATTATTTTGATCATGAGCACAGTATAATAACTATATCACATTGCGGTACCTACTCACAGCTAGGTAGACTGGGCTGTTGACACTTAAGTCTCTAGGATATGGACACAGTCCAATGACTGTACTATATTATGTTACCTAGTTACAGCTAGATGAATTCAACTGTTGGCAGTTAAGTGTTTTGTTCATAGATACACAAAAGCAAATGATACCTATACAGCTAGATAGACCAGCCTATTTAGGGTTCAGTGCCTGGGTCATAAATTCAATACAGTGAACTATATAAAATATAGTCATACCTATATCAGCTAGGTAGGCTGCACTGTTAGCAAATAGGTGTGTTGGTCATGGACGTAGTTCAGGGAAGATATACTTTACTGCAGTATCTACCTACTTAAATGCTAGCTGGACTAGGTCATTGATAGCTAATTATCTTTGCTATAGACACAACACACTTCTTTGCCAGATCACAAAATACTGACTTTGTACCAATACTGGTATAGTTTGTTACCCTATCATCTGAGTAGCCACAACACTTTTTATTTATTTTTACTTGTTTCCCTTATTGAACTGTGACCACGCCAGGGCGCACCCTTGAAAGGTCTTAGTCAAACGAATTGACCCAGTATTTATTTTTTTAAATTTGATATCTATTCTATCAGTCTCTTTTGCCAAACCACTACGTTAAGGAGACATAAGCAAACAAACACTGGCTGTCAAATGGCAAGGGGAGACAAACACAGACACAAAGACACACATATATACTACAGGCTTCGACACAGTTTCTCCTGACCAAATTCACTCACAAGGCAAGGCATTGGCTGATCTGGGGCTATAATAGAAAACACCTCGCCTGAGGTGCTGTGCAGTAGGACTGAACCCAAAATCATGTGGTTGAAAAGCAAACTTCTCAACCACACATCCATGCCAGTGCTTCACCTTTCCTTCTGCAGAACGACACTCCATGTGCTATTGCTTTAATCTTATTAGTGTACTTACTTGAAAAGCCATTCTCGATCACTGTCATCAATTAATCTGTCGTAAAACACTCGCATTATTTCATGTACCCACAATCTAGAAAACAAAAGAAAATAAAAAATATTAAATTTAAGTTTTAAATATGTTAATTTCAAATTGAAGATTCAGAGTTGTTGCCCTTACCTGTTTTGATAAGATTTAAGCATTCAGCAAATTGGCAGAGTCATTAGAACATCAGGTAGAAATACCAAGTAGTGTATTTGTCCTGAGTCTCTGTGCTCTCAGATCAAATCCCACTGAAGTTAATTTTGCTCTTTATCTTTTCAGGATTAATAAAAGAAGCACCAATCTGGGATGATGGATTATTGGAACAGTAAGAATGAATGTCAGATGATATATCTTGCAGTATTTGTGCTGGTTCCTTATATTCTAAGTCTGAGCCCTAGGCAAAAATGATCATGTGGTTAAAAGCTCTGCTTCATAACAACAACAACAACATTTAATGTCTGCCTTCCATGCTGGACTACACCAGGTTACTATGTCTGTTTCGGCAGGGTTTTTACGGCTAGATGCTCTTCCTAACATCAACCACCCTGTAGAGTGGACCGAGTGCATTTTATGAGATACTAGCACAGGAGAGGTCAGTTTTGGTATGGTTTTTACGGTTAGATGCCCTTCCAAAGGCCAACCACTTCACAATGTGCAATGGATGCTTTTTACATGGCACCAACACTGTCACCAGTTAACTTACAAGATGTGGAATTTTTGAGAGCAGAGTGGGTATTGAAAGAGATATCAGATGACAGAGACAGAGGCAGAAACAAGTATCTTGCTATAGAGGAGGTACATGGTTACTTGGCCAGAGAGAGAGGGGGGGGACAAAGAGAGAGGAATGTATTTAATAATAGATCTGGTGAACCAGAGAGTAAAGAATGATAGCCAGAACAACACAAACAGATAGAAACCAGTCTTAGGAATCAATATACCTGATAAACATTTTCTTGTTTTCAAGTTCTGCCTTCTTGATGAGGCACACTCCATATATGACTCTAGAGAAATCCCGCAGGTTGAAGACATAGTGTGACTTAGCTGGAGTTGGTAACAAATGAATCATAGCATTCTTATAAACCTCCATGGTCGCACTGACAGCCATGTTTCCAGTTCCAAGATATTCAGTGCCAAATTCTTCTGCCTGTAGTGAAGGAAAAAAAAAAGGTTAATGAACCGGATGCAGGTGTGACCGTGTGGTAAGGAGTTTGCTTCCCAGCTATATGGTTCCAGGTTCAATCCCACTGCATGGCACCTTGAGCAAGTGCCTTCTACTATGGTCTCAGGCCAACCAAAGCCTTGTGAGTGGATTTGATAAACAAAAACTGAAAGAAGTTTATTGTAAATAGAAGTGTGTGCATGTGTGTCTTAACCATTAAGCAAAATAAGCACATGCTTAGGGCATCAAGGGAAGGAGAGGGAACAACAGAGATGGTAAATGGTTTATGGCACAAAAGAAATCACTTTACACTTGCTAAAATAATATTCGGGATGCCTTTATCTCTACTAAGTATAGATGCAGATGTGTTACCCAAGATTAATTTTGAGAATCTGATCAAAGACTTTGCAATTCAAAAAAGTAGGAGGAAACTTTTCAAATATAAATAAATTGGAAGAATCCAAAAATAAACATTATTTTCCCTCTGACTGTTTTGTTTCGTTTTGAAAAATAAAAATTAATTTCATGGTTAGTTATTGTTTATATTTTGAATTACATAATCTTTTTATAAGGGCACCAAAATCTTTTAAGTGCTTAGGGCCTCTAAGAAAATTCTAACGTCACAATAGATTGTTTTGTAACTTTTAACAAAGACTGAGGATGTAGCTTAAGTTCTGTTTCATTTTGTAGGATATTTTGCATTTTACATTAATGCGGGGATGTAAAAAGCACCCATTTACACTCTTGGAGTGGTTGGCATCAGGAAGGGCATCCAAGCTTAAAACCCATGCAAAATCAATTTGGAATCTGGTGCAGCTCTCCAGCTTACCAGTTTCAGTCAAACAACCTGACCCATGCCAGCATGGGAAGCAGATGCCAAATGAAGATGATGATGATGATGATGATGATGATGATGATATCATCATCATCCACCTGACCCTCTGTCCATCCATCCAACCATGCATACATACATACATACATACATACATATAGCACAGATCTCCAATAAGAAATGAATTCTTTGATTTTAGAAGTTATCAGTTTCTGCAAGATGATATATTCGTCAGTATATGTGAGTGTCATGAAGCCAGAGTAACAATGTTCTGGGGATAAAAACCATAAAAATCACAATGCTCATCTGAAGAATTGGTGTGAAATGTAAAAGAGGGAGCCATGATGACAAAGAACCAGGATGGCCAGTAGTGAGCAGTTCCCAAGAATATCTACCCACCTCAACAAAACTGTGCTCCTACCCGCCTCTAGATACTCTCCTCATCTCCTTAATTGTAGCTCTTCCATCAAAATCACTTTTGTTACTACCCAGGAAGACATTGCTTTCGTGGGCAACAGCTAGTGTGCCTTTCCAAGTGATGGGAAAATTGTACGATGCTTGTGTACAAAGAGTGGCTTTGCAAGGGCACTGAATTAAGTGAACATGTGTGAAAGCTCAAAAATATGCGATGTGTATGGATCGCTGGATGTGCTTGACAATGACACACAGGTGATGGGGAAGAAGAAGCAGCATGAAAGATGGAAGACTGCACTGAGACATGGGCATGTGATGCGAATGAAGGATGACAGTTGAGCGATGAAGTGTCAAGCAATCCAAGTGGAAGGAGCCAGTTGATATGGTAAAAATAGATATAAAATTATATACATACACACACACACACACACACACACATATACACACACACACACACATCATTCACTACTATAATTAATGCTGCTTCAGTAAATAGATATCAACCAAATATCACTGTTGTGACATTTCCATACCATAACACATACAGTATGAATTACATTACATATCTATATATTTCTCACTTTGACTGTTTATATCACTTTCTCCGTCTCTCTCTCTCTCTCTCTCTCTCTCTCTGTATACACATACACACACACACACACACACACAAAGTAAGAAATTATATATGTTTAAGCATTAAAAAGCCTCACTGTGGGTCAAATAAGAATGTAAACACATTCTTTCAATGCTGCAGATGTGAAGGAAGAAGAGTTAGAGAATCTCCTGAAAGGCTGTTTTCACAGTTTGCTGGCTGCTCCTCAGAGGATTTAGAAGTAAATCATCATTCAATAAGTTTTATTTCATATTATATATGGCATTTAAAATCCATGCTTGTGATCTGTAGCCTGAGTACAAGTATTTTGTTTGTATATTCCTAAACAGCATTAGACTTTATTTTTTAAGGTTGTTTGATGCATTCAAAAGTAGTGATCCTACTTTCAGCTGTTGAAACCATAATGTTATATAATAGGCAACTGATGTGGGGAGTCCCTGGATGTGTTAAATATGTTTCTGTTTCACATTAATGTCTCTGTTCACTGTTGCTGCCCTGTGAAATATTTTTTTCCTTAGGTTGTTTGGATCTTTGAGAGAGTATGTTATATGTGCTAGATATAAATTTTTTTAATTGGAATATACAATTTCCAAAATGGTTTAAGATCAGAAAGCTGTTACAAGGCTGACATAAATCATTATTATCATTGCTGTTGCTATCATTTCAGCATTTATATTGCCATGCTTGCATGGGTCAGACAGAATTTGTGAAGGCTGATTTTTTTTTTTTTTGTGGTCAAAAATCAAAAAATAAAGAAGGTAAAGAAGAGAGAAGAGGCAAAATGAGGCGTTAACTTACTCGGAGGTATATGGACATCAGTGATGAAAATATTCTCACCATCGAATCCTCACTGAATGGATTCATTGCGACAATGTTGAAATGACGTAGAAACCTTGGGGTAACATCACAGCGAGCACCACCTGGAGGACCCATGGCAGCGAGAAACTGGATATCTTTTAGGATAAGTTGAGTAGTATCTTTCAAGTCATACCTGTAAGAAATTAAAGTAGGCTCTATATCACATTCACCACTGATACTATTTGGCACTCACCATGATGACGGGCCAAATTTTGCACTGACCAATGACACAATCAGAACTTGTGATCATTCTAGACCTGTTGACCACACTGCCTCTACTCCCCACTAATCAAACTCTTACCGCCACCCTGGTTACCTGGCCATACTAGAACTTTCACAGAAAGTAAAATAAATGAATAAACAAATGAGTAAACCAAATGAAATTAAAATGCAATGGAAAATAGATTTCAAATGCATGGTTTTGTGGTAAGAAGCCTTGCATCCCAATCACATGGTTCTGGGATCAGTCCCACTGTGTGGCACCTTGGGCAAGAGTCTTCTACTATAGCCTCAGGCCGACCAAAGCCTTTCCAGTGGATTTGGTAGATGGAAACCAAAAGAAGATCATCATATATATATATATATATATATATAATGTATACATTTATGTGTGTGTGTCTCTATGTGTGTTTGTCCTCACCACTATCGCTTGTCAACCGATGTCAGTATGTTTATGCCCGCATAACTTAGCAGTTTGGCAAAAGACACCGATAGAATAAGTACTAAGCTAACAAAGAATAAGGCCTGGGGTCGATTTCTTCGACTAAAAGCCTTTAAGGCAGTGATCCAGCATGGCTACAGTCAAATGACTGAAACAAGTAAAAGAGAAAAAATTTCAAACAAAAAAAAAAAAATCATCAAAAAAATAAAGAGATATTGAAAAACACATAAATGTCATTACTCCTTCTATGAGGGTTTCAATCTTACCAGTGTCCATGGTCAAAAAACTGTCGCAGTAGTTCAATAGGGGGTTGAGCTCCATACACTTCTTTAGCGGGCATGTTCATATCGTCAACAAAAAATATGGCTGTTTTACCAATTAGAGGGCCAAACACCCCTCTCCTTCTCTTCACAAGACTTGTCATGATAATGGTCTGTTGGATAATAATAACAGTAACAATAATATTAATAACAATTATAATAATAATGATGATAATAATAATATGAACATCGAACCAAATATCAATGGAAACAGTAGTTGTGATACCTGTGCCGGTGACACATAAAAAGCACCATCTGAACGTGGCCGTTGCCAGTGCAGCCTCCACTGGCTTCTGTGCCGGTAGCACATAAAAAAGGCACCATCCGAACGTGGCCAATGCCAGCACCACCTTGACTGGCTTCTGTGCCGGTAGCACATAAAAAAAGCACCACCGATCATGGCCGATGCCAGACCCCTCTGGCACCTGTGCAGGTGGCACGTAAAAAGCAACCACTACACTCGCGGAGTGGTTGGCGTTAGGAAAGGCATCCAGCTGTAGAAACACTGCCAGATCAGACTGGAGCCTGGGGCAGCCCCTGGCTCCCCAGACCCCGGTTGAACCGTCCAACCCGTGCTAGCACGGAAAACGGACGTTAAACGATGATGATGATGATGATGATGAATAATAGCAAAGTGGGCTGATTCTTACCTAGCTCAGATACCAGGAAACCCCAAAATGGTGGAAATTCAAAAGAACTTCCCATATCCGAGTAAAATACTGTCTATGTAATCTCAAATTTTAAAACAAACTTATAACTTTCTTATGTTTTCTTAAATATTCTCTAGAATGTTTACGAGAACATTCTATATGTAAAACGAAAAATATGGCATCCTAGGCATAACACCAACATGAACTTCTAACTTATTGTCTCTTGAGGTCCCTGGGTGAGACTTGGAGTCAATTTGACAAATACAAGGCAAAAGTCGAACATAATAATGACGATAATGGTGGTGATGGTGGCGATGATGATGATGATGATGATGATCTTTTCTATTATAGGCACAAGGCCTGGAATTTTGTGGGGAGGGGCTTGTCGATTACAGAAAATATTAAGAAAAAAATAAATAGGAGTGGCTGTGTGGTGAGTAGCTTGCTAACCAACCACATGGTTCCGGGTTCAGTCCCACTGCGTGGCATCTTGGGCAAGTGTCTTCTGCTATAGCCCCGGGCCGACCAATGCCTTGTGAGTGGATTTGGTAGACGGAAACTGAAAGAAGCCTGTCGTGTATATGTATATATATATATGTGTGTGTGTGTGTGTTTGTGTGTCCATGTTTGTCCCCCTAGCATTGCTTGACAACCGATGCTGGTGTGTTTACGTCCCCGTCACTTAGCGGTTCGGCAAAAGAGACCGATAGAATAAGTACTGGGCTTACAAAGAATAAAGTCCCGGGGTTGATTTGCTCGACTAAAGGCGGTGCTCCAGCATGGCCGCAGTCAAATGACTGAAACAACTAAAAGAGTAAAACGAGAGTATGTCTTTGTTCTGTTTCTCACTGTTCACCATGCATAGAGTCGTCTTCACCATCACCATCACAATGATGATGAAATTTCAATTGATTAAAAAAACAAGAAATTTAATAATTCTTTCTCAGTCTCACCTGAACTTGATTGGCAGAAGTTTGAGCAGAGAAGTTCAGAAAAGTCGGAATGTACTTTTCTTTTGAAATTCCTTTCATCAGTTTATCTTGGACATAACAGCTCTTCCCTGTCCCTGTAGGGCCAACAAATAACATCGGCCTGGAAGAAAAAGACAAGTTAAAACGAAGAAAAAAATATCAAAACCAAAAAATATCAGTAAGGTTATAACTTATTCAAATATTAAGGTCATCTTTTAGGATAAAAGACATTGTTTAAATATTTACACTTACAAAAGGCATAGGCATCAGCCAAGTGGCTTCAGGTTCAGTCCTGCTAGTGTGTGGTAACTTGTGAAAGTGTCTTCCATTACAGTCTAGACAGACCAGCACCTTGTCAGTGCATTTGGAAATTTGTTACATATATATACATACACACACACACACACATATATAGATATATATACGGAGTGGTTGGCGTTAGGAAGGGCATCCAGCTGTAGAAACATTGCCAGATAAGACCGGAGCCTGGTGCAGCCTTCTGGCTTCCCAGATCCCCGGTCGAACCGTCCAACCCATGCTAGCATGGAGAACGGACGTTAAACGATGATGATGATGATGATGATGTATATACTTGTTGTAGTTTAATTTTAAAGTTAGTGTTTAATCCTGTCTATATTTAGATTGGATACTGTTGTACATAGGGTAAATATGTTTGAAAGTTGTGTTTTTTTGGGTATGTTTGTTCCCAAACAACACTTATTTAGTGCTGTTGACACCGCTGGATTGAATGGTACTGCCCTGGCAGGTGTCGAAACCATAATGATATCCGAGGGGCAGCTGATGATGGAGATATATTGGATTGTTGGTATGGATGTTTTTGTATACGTGGAATAGTGTTATAACACATCCTTTTCATATATATATATATATATATATACATGCATAGGCGCAGGAGTGGCTGTGTGGTAAGTAGCTTGCTAACCAACCACATGGTTCCGGGTTCAGTCCCACTGCGTGGCATCTTGGGCAAGTGTCTTCTGCTATAGCCCCGGGCCGACCAATGCCTTGTGAGTGGATTTGGTAGACGGAAACTGAAAGAAGCCTGTCGTATATATGTATATATATATATATATATATGTATGTGGGTGTGTGTTTGTGTGTCTGTGTTTGTCCCCCTAGCGTTGCTTGACAACCGATGCTGGTGTGTTTACGTCCACGTCACTTAGCGGTTCGGCAAAAGAGACCGATAGAATAAGTACTGGGCTTACAAAGAATAAGTCCCGGGGTCGATTTGCTCGACTAGAGGCAGTGCTCCAGCATGGCCGCAGTCAAATGACTGACACGAGTAAAAAGAGAGACATATATAGGTGTGGCTGTGTGGTAAGAAGCTTGCTTCCCAACCACATGGTTCAGGGTTCAGCTGAGTGGGGTATACTATTGGTTTCAAATTTTGGCACAAGGCCAGTCATTTCAAGGAAGGGATCAAGTCGGTTTCATTGACTCCAATATGCAACTGCTACTTATCTTATTGACCCCAAAAGGATGAAAGGCAAAGTCGACCACGGCAGAATTTGAACTCAGAACGTAAAGATGAACAGGCTGCCGTTAAGCATTTTGTCCACTGTGCTAATAATTCTGGCATCTCACTGCCTTCAAGTGAGATGTAATATTGGTTTCAAATATTGGCACAAGGCCAGCAATTTCTGGGGAGGGGTTAAATTGATAATACAGACCCCAGTGCTTACTGGTACTTATTTTATCGATCTTGAAAGGATGAAAGGTAAAGTTGGCCTCAGCGGAATTTGAACTCAGAATCTAAAGACAGACAAAATTACACTAAGCAGTTTTCCCTCTAAGCTAACATTTCTTATTTCTTTGCTGCCCACAAGGTGCTACACACAGAAGAGACAAACAAGGGCAGACAAATGGATTAAGTCGATTATATCGACCCCAGTGCATAACTGGTACTTATTTAATCAACCCCGAAAGGATGAAAGGCAAAGTCAACCTCAGCGGAATTTGAACTCAGAACATAGTGGCAGATGAAATACTGTTAAGCATTTCGCCCAGTGTGCTAACATTTCTGCCAGCTTGCCACCTTATAGTGGGATATAATATTGAAGGATAAAAAAGTAGGTGTTTTACTGAAGGGGTGATTATATGGCTGGCCCATTTTCTTTCAAACAAAGTGCCATACAGTAGTTGTGAATTAAACCTGTGACCCAAGTTTAATGACACTGCTTATGCAGTTTGAAATAACACCTTCCCAGTTTGAGTCATACCAACTCATAAGGGCCAGTTTCCTAGTTTCTGTGGCATATACATTCCCCACCTTGATAAGACACTGGTCTGTTGCAGGATTACTCATTTTTACCAGCTGAGTGGACTGGAGTAATATGAAATGAAGTGTTTTGCTCAAGGACACAATGCATCACCCAGTCCAGGAATCGAAACCACTATCTAACAACCTAACCACTAAGCCACTCACCTCTACAATTTTAATCACACAGCCATATATATTTATTCTTGATCCAATGCCAGCGCCACCTTGACTGGCTTCTGTGCCGGTGGCACATAAAAAGCACCAACCGATCGTGGCCGCTGCCTGCCTCCCCTGGCACCTGTGCCGGAGTCACGTAAAAACCACCCACTACACTCACAGAGTGGTTGGCGTTAGGAAGAGCATCCAGCTGTAGAAACACTGCCAGATCAGACTGGAGCCTGGTGTAGCCTTCTGGCTTCCCAGACCCCGGTCGAACCATCCAATCTGTGCTAGCACGGAAAACGGACACTAAACGATGATGATGATGATGATGATGATGATGAAGAGATCTACTCTACTGTCTAATTCCAAAATAGCAGACCGGTAAATCAATTCCATTGTCTTTATAGAGTTAATCTCTTCCAGAGAATTTCAGTAACACAAAGACAGAATTATACCAAACACTTAGAATCTACTGCTGCAATCTGTAAACGGAATTGTTTAAATTTCTATTCTGTGTTGGGTCTGTTGAACACTTATAGAATTATATTCACAGATGTTTTTCTCGAAGACTTAAAGAATAGCATAAATCTTCTGTGAGGGCATGGAACTTATTTGTTATTATGACAAATAATGTAAATGTGCTTCGGATGCTTTCAGTTAAATCAACAGACACTGAGATTTCTGTCAATTTCCAGTACATATCACAATGAAAATAAGGAGGAAAAAAAATGTGAGGTGGGTGGGTAGGAGGATTTAAATCTCTGTTTCACTTTTGTTTTGTTTTTTATGACATATGTCCCTTAAGGTTGCTGAGTAAGTAGTGAAGAAGAAACCGAGGAGGCAGTGGGTGTGGGGAGATGGAGAAAGATTCATTTGTCATCAAGGAAATAAAGAATCATTAATCACAAAGCTGTGAATTTCTCAAATTATTTAAATATCTATATCTCCAAGGAGAGTGAGTTGTCAGAAGATGGTGGAGGTAGATTAATGTGCAAAGTGCCTTCACAGGTACTTTTTTATTGATATATCTTACTGTTCTGATTTCAAAACCTACTGGAGTAAGACTTTGGAGTCTCTTTCCTGAGATAAAGGATTTTAAGGATATATATATATATATATATATATATATATATATATATATATATATATATATATATATATATACATATATATACATACATACATACATATATGTATGTATGTATGTATGTATGTATGTATGTATGTTGTATGTATGTATGATGTATGTATGTATGTATGTATGTATGTATATATATATGCATATATACATGTGTATATATATATATAATATATATATATATATATATTTATATAGTACATTATACGTTCTTAATGCCAACAATTAATCAAGCAATTAGTAAGTTAACTGGCTGAATGTTAATGAATTGGATAACAACAACAACAACAGCAACAACAATAATAATAATAATAATAATCAAAGAAGCAGAATAAAACCAGTGCTTGTGTCTATTAGTGACCAAACGACCCACCCAAAATGCAACAAAATTTGTTCTAAAACGCAAACCAAATACAAAATAGAATATTTATTTCTGGAAATGAAAAATTTGTTTTGATTCTAAGAAATCTTTAGATATTAGATGATATACTAACATGTTTTGCTCTATAGAAAGATTCAAAAGATATGTGTAACGAACTGTATCGACCGTCGGAACTAAGATATTTCTGATGTCTTTTTCTGTTGATTCAAAACCTTTAATGAACTCGGTCCATGGCTTCCACTGACCGCGCAGTTTGAACTACAAAAAGAAGGGGAAAAAGAGGAAAAGACATCAAAGCGTAATAGTAACGAGAAAACTAGGAGTCATTGAGTCATTTAATTTCTTCAAACGCAACAAAGCCGAGATCTAAGTACAAGCTGGAAGTAAAAGACTGTTATTAATAACTAATTTTCAGATTGCACTTGTTTGGCAAGTGATTGGATCAACATTATATATATATATATACATACATATATATGCATATATGCATATATATATAGATATATATATATATATATATACATACATATACATATATATGTATGTACGTATAGATATATACATATATTTTTCTTCTTTTTTTTTACTTACTTCAGTCATATGACTGTGGCCATGCTGGAGCACCACCTTTAGTCGAACGAAGATACTAATAATCTGATGTTAGAACTCAATATATATATCTATGCTTCAAGGCGGCGAGCTGGCAGAAACGTTAGCATGCTGGGCGAAATTCTTAGTGGTATGTCTTTATGTTCTGAGTTCAAATTCCACCAAAGTCAACTTTCTCTTTCATCCTTTCAGGGTCGATAAATTAAGTACCAGTTGCGTACTGGGGTCAATCTAATCGACTGGCCCCATCCCCAAAATTTCAGGCCTTGTGCCTAGACTGGAAAAGTGCATATGCTTCAAAAAAAAAGAATCACCAGCCCAGTACAGAGGTGTAATGAGAAAGTAGATGATGAGGGAATAAGAAATGTAATGAACTTCATAAGCTTACAGCTGTTTCTGCTACAAGTTGCAATGCACTCATTCAGTTGCGTGCATTTTCATGTGTGTATGTGTATCTGTATGTGTTTGGGTGTGTGTGTGTACATAAAAAGCATCTAGTCCACACTGTGAAGTGGTTGGCATTCGGAAGGGCATCCAGCTGTAACAACCATGTCAAAACTGACCTCGCCTGTGCTGGTGCTGTGTAAAAAGCACTCAGTCCTCTCTATGGGGTGGCTGGTGTTAGGAAGGGCATCCAGCCATAAAAACTGTGCCAAAACAGACACAGTGGCCTGGTGTAGTCTTCTACCTGGCCGGCTTCTGTCAAACTGTCCAACCCATGCCAGCATGGAAGACAGACGTTAAATGATGATGTATACATGTAAGTATATGCAAGGGAAAATGGAATCGAAAATTCAGGTGAATTACTTTGAAAGCACTCTGTACGAATCAAATTTGGCTAACTAAATTGAATTGTCCAGTCAAAACCAATATAATCCACAAACGCCATTAAATTACTTTCGCTGCATACTCAATTTGTCAATCGGAAATTCAAGCAACAAATAAATTTATTATAAAGTCAGAATACAGTAGAAAATCCCCCGAAGAATGAAGAATTATGCATTCTTTAATCAGCTTATGCATGTTTTGGGTAGATTGGCAAATTCCAAACCTCTGCAAAGCAGTTATCATGCATTTTAAATGATCTCATATTTTATTTGATCAACTAAGATGAGAAAAAAAGAGAAATTTTACATAATCCTATCCTTATCAAAGCTATACAACACTGCTTTGGAATTGAGAATATATTAAGAGATTATCTCACACTGAGGACGGGCAACAACCCAGAAACCATGGTCTGTGAGTATCATGTAAGGCTGGAAATGTGAGCAATGACCTCCCTTACATACACTATCCGGACACAAACTGTGTGCCGATAGCCAACAGGGGAAAGATGTTTTCCTGGGGCTTAAACAACAGTAACATTGTCCTTTATAGGACTGCCACATTCTGATTCTGTTGGCAAATAAACTTTACTAGATAGTAATAAAACTCACAATATTTGACTATTAGAAGGGGTAGAAAGGTATTTCAATAGAGATGCTTAGGTATAGTATTCATCAGATCATGACAGAATTGTAATATCATAACTTAGTTTCTTCGGTCCTACCTGTCAACTTGAAAAATCTTTATGGCAAAATTTCTGCCCCATTTAAACTAATATTGACCGATTAAAATATAGACATAGGAATGGCTGTGTGGTAAGTAGCTTGCTTACCAACCACATGGTTCTGGGTTCAGCCCCACTGCATGGCAAGTGTCTTCTACAATAGCCTTGGGCCAACCAAAGCCTTGAGTGGATTTGGTAGATGGAAACTGAAAGAAGCCCGTTGTATATGTGTTTATATATATATGTGTGTGTGTGTGTCTGTGTTGTTCCCCCAACATTGCTTGACAACCGATGCTGGTGTGTTTACGTCCCCATAACTTAGCAGTTCGGCAAAAGGGACCAATAGAACAAGTACTAAGCTTACAAAAAATAAGTCCTGGGGTCAATTTGCTCGACTAAAGGCGGTGCTCCAGCATGGCCACAGTCAAAATGACTGAAACAAGTTAAAGAGTATACAGAGGAGGTATCTAGAACCATGCTATTCAGTATGACTTATTTTACACCATTTGATATCGTATAGTTTATAAGCAATGCATGACCACATTATGGCAGAAAACAAAATTGCAATTTATGTCTGATGGAGACACTGTATCATCATCATCATCATCATCATTCCTATTATTATTATCTTCATCATCATCATCATCTCCATTATTATTATTGTCATCATCATCATCATCATCATCCTCATCATCACCACCACCACCATCATCATCACTGCTGCCACCACTATCATCGTCATTTAAAGTCCATATTCCATGATGGTATGGTTTGGATGTCTTGACCAGACCTTTGGCTTGGTTTCTGCAGCTGTTTGCTCTTCCTAATTCCTACCACTTTATAGAATGTACTGGGTGCTTTTTACATGGCACCATCATCAGTGCATTTTTAAGTGGCACCATCACCAGTGCTTACATCCAAATGTCACGTATTAAATAAAAGAAATGAATTAATATTAAGATGCATAACTGGCCCTTTTAAAAGTACCCTTCAATCGTTGGGCAATATGCTGTGCTTAAGAAGACCTGTTGAGTCAAGTGAAATCATTGTCATGACTGATGCCAGTGCCACCGGAGTGGCACACATGCCAGTGGCATGTAAAAAGCACCATTCAAGCATGGCTGATGCCAGTGTTGGTGACATGTAGAAAGTACCATTAGAACATGGTCAATACCTATTTCTTTACAACCTACAAGGGGCCAAACACAGAGAGGACAAACAAGGACAGACAAACGGATTAAGTCGATTACATCGACCCCAGTGCGTAACTGGTACTTATTTAATCGACCTCGATTAAATTTGAACTCACAACGTAACAGCAGACGAAATACTGCTAAACATTTTGCCCAGCGTGCTAACGTTTCTGCCAACTCGCTGCCTTATGGTCAATTCCAGTACCATCTGACTGGTTCCTGGTTCCCATGCCAGTGGCATGTAAAAAAACACCCACTATACTATCAGAGTGGTTGGTATAAGGAAAGACATCCATCTGTAGAAACCTTGCCAGATCAGATTGGAGCCTGGTGCATCCACTTGGCTTGCTAGTCCTCAGTGAAATTGTCCAACCCATGCCAGCATAGAAAGCGGACAGTAAACAATGATGATGATGGTGGTGGTGGTGGTGGTAGTGAGGATGATGATGATGATGATGGTGATGATGATTATGATTATAATGGTGATGATGGTGATGATGCACACATTTACTCAGAAGAAACTTCAAAACCTTTCCAAATGAATGGAATATTGATCAGTGTACTGATTAAAGATAAACAAAAAAATACTCAAATTACCAATTTAATAACGACAATGTTATTTGACTAAATTCTTCATTATTTTCCAAATTAATTAAAAACAAAGGCAGTGTATTTCAACAGAAATGCCCCAGCGGTTCATTACAACTGGCAGTGAAACATTGACACTGAGAAAGAAATTATCAAATAGGCTAAATGGATGTTACACAAGGATGGTACGAATGGCCTTAGGAAGTGAAATGGCAGCAACATGACAAATCAATGCCTTTATGGAGATCTGCTGAAGGTTAGCGAGAAGATCAGGCAAAGATGGCTGTGACCCTGTGCGTCACCCTGAGCTGGAAGCATCCAAATTAATCGTGTGAAATGCACTTCATGGTGATGTAAGAAGAGGGAAATGAGGTCACATGATGTCAATTTGATTGCAGACACTCTGGAATGTATCCGGAACCTTGAAGCAGTGATAATCTTGGAATTAAGAAAGATTAAGTGAATCAATGGGGAATAGGGGTTGAGGGAAAAGAGCTAAAGAGAGAAAGAAAGACAGAAACAAAGGAACAAAGAGGGAGAGCAAGGGAGAGAAAGACAGAGAGAGAGATGGGAGGGAGGGAATTGGAGAAAGAGAGGGAGAAAGAAAACATGAGAAATAGAATGTCAGAGCGTGAGGTAGAAATAACTTATATGGCTGAAAGGAAATTGGAAAAATTTGGACATAACTACTCAATAACTGAAAATTTACAACTAGAAAGGTACACACATATGGGGGAATTACTTCCTGGAAATTTCAAGGGGGACTAATTGCTTCCTGGAAAGTTCCGAGGAAGAATTACTTCCTGGAAAGTTCTGAGGAGGGGACGAATTACATCCTAGAAAGTTCCGAGGAGGGCGGGCAACTTCCTGGAAAGTTCCGAGGACGAATTAGTTCCCAGAAAGTTCCAAGGATGGGGGAAACTTCAGTTCCGAGGACAAATTTCTTTCTGGAAAGTTCCGAGGATGTGGAGAACTTCCTGGAAAGTTCCGAGGATGAATTTCTTCTTGGAAAGTTCCGAGGTTGAATTATTTCCTGGAATGTTCAAAGGATGGATTAGTTACTGGGAAGTTTCAAGGTGGTGAGGATTACTTTCTGGAAATATCTGAGAACGGTTATACTTCCTGGAAAGTACCCAATAGGGGGAGCAACTCCTGGAAAGTTCTGAGGAGGCATTACTTCCTGGAGGAGGAATTACTTTTAGGAGGGGTGATAGGTGGACTTTGTTGCTGTAGCTTGTGCTGTAACCTGGTCATAGTAAAAATAATAATATCTACTAAAGCATAAGGCCTGAAAGTTTGTGGGAATGGACTAATCAATTACAGTGACCACCACTGTTCAACAGGCGCTAAATTTATTGACCCCAAAATGATGAAAGGCAAAGTCGACCTTTGTGGAATTTGAACTCGAAATGTAAAGACGGATGGAAATGCCACTAAGCATTTTCCTGGCATGCTAACGATTCTGCCAGCTCACCACCTTATATAATAATAAGAATAACAATAAGAAGAAGAATAAATGTCTTGCAAAAAGCAGCCTTATTGGACACAGCGCATATATAAAGGAAAGTATTATCTGTCTGAGATACTTATTTATTTATTACCCACAAGGGGCTAAACATAGAGGGGACAAACAAGGACAGACATAGGTATTAAGTCGATTACATCGACCCCAGTGCGTAACTGGTACTTTATTTATCGACCCCGAAAGGATGAAAGGCAAAGTCGACCTCGGCAGAATTTGAACTCAGGACGTAACGACAGACAAAATACCGCTCAGCATTTCGCCCGGCGTGCTAACGTTTGTGCCAGCTCGCTGCCTTCAAAAGTATCTGTCTGAGATACTTGTGATTTGACAGATGACTAAAGACTCCGGTGCATTTTTACCTACACTGTGTTACGAAGGAATAATAATAATAATAATGGCCACAGCCTTTGGGTTGAAATGCATAAAAGAATGAAAGAATAACAAACGAGTGGTAGCAAAGTTGACTAACCTCAAACCAATAGTCATAGATACTAGATCCCTCGGGTATTGGTATATCTATTTTACCAATTGCCTTTGGAATTGGGTGGGACTCATTTTTGCCTGTATAGAGTTCTCGGAAGAATAAATCGAAACTGAGTCTTCCATCCACGTCAATGACGGCACCAATTGACCAAGGTATCGAAAACATAATGGCTGACTGAAAATAAAATTTTTTAAAAAATAAACAAATGAAATTAAATAAAAACATGAATGATGCTGTGCTGTAAATCATTCATTTTGATAACATACTAATTAATATATCATTAGCTAATGGAGCGTTATTATAGTCTAGACCAGTTGTTCTCAACAGGGCTCCACATGACTTTAGGGGGATTCATAAAATATTTAGTTGTTAATAAATTTATGTGCTACAAATTGGTTATACTTCCAAATGAAAAAAATATTTTAACAATTTTTTAATACAATTTCTAATATTTGATAACATAATTATAATTATGATATAAAAAATGTAACGGCACTTTTTTAAATATCGTATGGCTATGAGGGCCCAGTAGAGCAAAATATGAATTAAAGGGGTCCATGTAAAAAACACTGGTGTTGGTGCCACATGAAAAGCACCAGTGTTGGCGCTACATGAAAAGCACCCGTGCTGGTGCTTGTGCCATGTAAAAAACACTGGTGTTGGTGCCACATGAACAGCACTGCTGCTGGTGCCAGTACACACTGCGCCTAGTACACTCTGTAAAGTGGTTCAAGTGATTGAGACTGTGGAAAGCAAGCCAAAACAGACTGTGGAACCTGATGTGGCCCCTGGACTTACCAGCCCCTGTCAAACTGTTCAATCCATGCCATCATGGAAAACAGTCATTAAATTATGATGATGATAATGGTGGTGGTGGTGGTAGTGATGATGATGATGAAGTACAAGTTGTTGTTAACACTCACAGTCAAAGGTTCTATGCCATATGAGAGAGAGTGTGGTAACAAAATTCAAAGAAAAATTCCTGGTTATAAAGATTCCTTTTTTTGTTGAAAAGATAAGCTTACTTATGAGGATGTATGCTGTTGAATCAATATTAAAATAGAGAGTTTGTTCTTGCTTTCTGAGTTTGGTCAACCATGGCAGTAAAAGAGTCAAAGAGAAAGAATAAGAGGGACTGTGTGTGTCTGCAAGTTAGACACAGGTTATGGAAATAAACACAGACTAACGCAGCCAGCAGCTCTCTGTGTCTAAATCCCACAAAACATTTCTCTTGTGTGTATCTGTAGGCTCCCAAGATGAATTACTGTACAACATTTCTGATTAACCAATTTTCAGCCAAACTTAGGCAATGCAAAGTACTGAGTTGAAATTATTGGACAGATCCTTAGTCTGGCACAAATTTATAGAAGAAATTAATTTCTCCACTAAAGTTGCTGTTTTATTGTTGATAAGTATGTAGACAAGCAGATTTGGCTTTATTTAATGAGGGAAATAAACCATGAGAGGTTAGTGATGCAAAAATTTCTATGACAGTATCAATTTCACCAATCTCAGAGGTCTATTCCACCAGCACAAATGATTAAAGAAATAAAATTACCTCAATGTAGCTTCTCATACGCTTGCTGTCAATATCTTCTTTAGGGGGAGATCCAAGCAGCAACATGTCGACCAGCTTCATCATAGACACAACAAGGCTGGCTTGACTGGTTGGTACGTACTCCTGACAAATGAGATTATATTTGAAGCATGTAAATACTCAGATTACTATATTTGCTAGCATATAAGATGCCCATTTTCCCCCAAAAGATATCTCAAAAAATTTTCCCCAGATCTTATATGAGAAGTTGGGCTTCCTATAATTTAATTTTGTTCCTGATGTGCACTAATAGGAGATAATTTTAATCCAGATGGTCTCTTCTACCTAGCCAGACTCCAAAATAATCCTTTCTACAAAAGACACAAGGCATGAAATTTTGGAGGAGGAGGGGAGGGGCTAGTCGATTACATCAACCCTAGTGCAAAACTGGTGCTTATTTCTTGACCCGAAAAGGATGAAAGGCGAAGTCAACCTCAGCAGAATTTGAACTCAGAATGTCAAGGCAGATGAAATGCCACTAAGTACTTTGCCTGACATTCTAACAATTCTGCCAGCTTGCTGCCGTTAATAATTCCAAATTTTGGCACAAGGCCAGTTATTTGGAGGAAGGAGGTAAGTCGATTACATTGACTCCAATATCCAACTGGTACTTATTTTATCAACCCCAAAAGGATGAAAGGCAAAGTTGACCTTGGCGAAATTTCAACTCAGATCATAAAGAGGGATGAAATGCCTCTAAGCGTTTTGCCTGGTGTACTAACGATTCTGCTAGCTTATCACCTTAATAATAATAATAATAATTCTTTCTACTATAGACACAAAGCCTGAAATTTGCGGGGAGGGAGTAAGTTGATCACATTGACCCCAGTACTAGACTAGTACTTAATTTATTGACCCCCAAAGGCATAAAAGGTAAAGTTGACCTCAGCAGAATTTGAACTCAAAATGTAACAGCTGAAGAAATATTGTTAAGCATTTCGCTCGGCATGCTAACAATTCTGCCAGCTTGTTACCTTAATAATAATAATAATAATAACAATAATGATATTTACTTAACCATTATTATTATTATTATTATTATTTGTATTGTAAAAAGAATTATCATATCAAAGGATGGGTTGTGTTCACCAGCACCAGCTGATCTTTGCACCAAAATACATTTGTAATACCTTGTAAGATACTGCCAGTTTACTTTAAATACTGGTTTCACATTTTGACACAACGCCAGCAATTTTCAGGGAAGGGAGTAAGTCGATTACATGGTGCTCATTTTATCAACCCCTAAAGGATGAAAGGCAAAGTCGACCTTGGCAGAATTTGAACTCAGAACGTAATGGTGAACGAAATTCCCTTAAGGCCTGCTGCCTTAGATTGCTTTAAATATTATGTTTAAATATATGTGAAGGTGCATAGCCTAGTGGTTAGGTTGTTGCACTCGCAATCACTAGATTGTGAGTTTGATTCCTAGACTAAGTAGTGCATTGCGTTCTTTAGCAAAACCCTCCATTCTACTTTGCTCCAGTCCCCCTTTCGAACAAGGGGGGAATGTTAGCCTACTCGCCTAGCCAGTGGGGTTGCATCATTTGAAGGGTAAAACAATGCAAAACACATTGTGACCAGTAATGTGTAACAGCACCTGATAGCCTGGTCAGTCACATGATCACATGATGTTTTAATAAGATGGTGAGTGGAAAGAATTATTAGCACACCAGGCAAAATGCTTAGTGGCATTTCATCTGTCATTACATTCTTAGCAGAAATTCAGCTGAGCTTGACATTGCCTTTCATCCTTTCAAGGTTGATAATATATATTTCTTTATTGCCCACAAGGGGCTAAACATAGAGGGGACAAACAAGGACAGACAAACGGATTAAGTCGATTATATCGACCCCAGTGTGAAACTGGTACTTATTTAATCAACCCTGAAAGGATGAAAGGCAAAGTCGACCTCAGTGGAATTTGAACTCAGAACGTAACCGCAGACGAAATACCTATTTCTTTACTACCCACAAGGGGCTAAACACACAGGGGCCAAACAAGGACAGACAAACGGATTAAGTCGATTATATCGACCCCAGTGCGTAACTGGTACTTATTTAATCGACCCCGAAAGGATGAAAGGCAAAGTCGACTCTACTCAGAACGTAACCGCAGACGAAATACCTATTCTTTACTACCCACAAGGGGCTAAACACACAGGGGCCAAACAAGGACAGACAAACGGATTAAGTCGATTATATCGACCCCAGTGCGTAACTGGTACTTATTTAATCGACCCCGAAAGGATGAAAGGCAAAGTCGACCTCAGCGGAATTTGAACTCAGAACGTAAAGACAGATGAAATACCACTGAGCATTTCGCCCGGCGTGCTAACGATTCTGCCAGCTCGCTGCCTTGTCAAGGTTGATAATATAAATACCACTTGATTACTGGGGGTCAATTTAATCAACTTACCCGCTCCCCCAAAATTGCTGGCCTTGTGCCAAAATGAATATATAAAGCTGCAGTTAGGTGACAAGCTGGCAGAATCATTACTGCACTGGAAAAAAAGAAATGCTTAGCAGTATTTCACCTGACTTTATGCTCTGAGTTCAAATCCTGCCGTGGTTGACTTTTGCCTCTCATTCTTTCAGGGTTGATAAAATAAGTACCACTTCATTACTGAGGTCAATGTAATCGACTTAGCCCCTCTCCTAAAACTCCTGACCTTCTGCCAAAATTTAAAACCAAAATTACATGCTTTAACCCTTTTGTTACTGTATTTATTTTGAGATGCTCTGCATTTCTTTTAATTAATATTAAATATAACAAAGAATTTAGTAAAGTAACTTAGTTATCATTAAGCTAGTGTTAGGAACATAAAATGTGACTGAGGTTTGGTGGAAGATTTTCATACAAAACTTAAAACTTACGAAAACAAGACATTTGTACTACAGAGCCAGAGGTGGTTTCAGCCAGGTTGGTATCAAAAGAGTTAATGAACTAAAAATTTCTTCTTTCCATGAATTTTTCTTTCTTTTTTTTGAATTGGGGTGGATTTAATATTTCTATAGATCTTTTATACAATGCAATACGGTTATAAGTTTTCAGACAATTAACCTTTTGACAAAGACAAACAATTTTCCATCGCTAAATTTATTTTACTCAAATTTATTCTTCTCTGTGAATATTTTTGTAGTTAACCATTTGTTAATGCAGGTTAATACTAGTTTCTGCTGTTTTACTTTCGTCTGTAAACACGAATTTAATATTCAATAGTCTGAAAAACTGCAGCCAAATTATAAGCAACTTATTGCAGACATTCAGGGATATTTCATATTGATATCATTTGCTATATTGATTTTATGATTTTAAACATTTCATATTAATTTTTAATAACTCAAATAATACCACAATGTGCAAATTAGCACAGCCACACATTTTGGTAAATTTTTAATAATTCTCAAAAACTACCAATATGCAAATTACCACACCCACACATAAATCAGGAAATGTTTTCTCCACAACCAAAAGTTGGTTTATTCCTTTTCAGTACCAGCAGAGTGATTGAAGTTAAAAAGAGTAACATGGGATTTAAAAAACATTTGAAATTACATCAAAGCAGATCGTTTTAGTAGTATTACACTGCTAAGACAATCAATTCCCTCCTTGCTCATGTCATTGATATTTATACTTCAGTCATTATGAATGCAGGCATAGCAGCAAGGTTAAGAAGTTTGCTTCCCAGCCATATCTTTTCAGATTCAGTCCTACAGTGGCAGGTGTCTTCTACTAAAGTCCAGGGCCAACCAAAGCCTTGTGAATGGATTTGGTGAATGGAGACTGAAGGAAGCCTCACGTATGTGAATATATGTGTGTGTGTGCATGGCACGTAAAAAGCACCAGCCGATTGTGGCTGTTGCCAGCCTCCCCTGGCCCCTATGCCGGTGGTACATAAAAAGCACCCACTACACTTACAGAGTGGTTGGCGTTAGGAAGGGCATCCAGCTGTAGAAACCACTGCCAGATCAGACTGGAGCCTGGTGCAGCCTCCTGGCTTCCCAGACCCTGGTCGAACCGGCCAACCCATGTTAGCATGGAAAACGGACGTTAAACGATGACGATGATGATGATGATAGATAGATAGATAAGAAAAGAAATGGAGCAACATTTAACAATTAGAAGTTGATCATTGGTATCAAATGGTCATAGTTTAATGATAGTTAATTATTTTAACTATAATTAAACTGACCACTTAATACCAACGATCAACTTCTAATTGTTAATTGTTGCTCATTTCTTTTCTTAACTGAGTATATTAAACTACAGTTTACCATTTAAATTACTAACTACTGTTAACCTTACAGCAAGGCCTATACATAGTTAGGTAATACACCAGTAGTGCCTATGGATACATTTATCCCTTAGACGATTGCATAACTGCTAACTCATAATTTATATATATATATAAGGAGAGTTTACGAAAAAAAAAACAAAAGACGAAGACAGGTGGTGTACAAAACAAACAGATGTATTAGTATAATGCTTAGGAATAGAAAAAGTCTTTTACGTTTCGAGCCTACGCTCTTCTACAGAAAGGGACACAGAAAAAAACAAGGTGAGAAAAAAATATGTGTAGTGGCTAACGATCTATCATGTATATATGTATATATATATCATCATCATCATCATCATCGTTAAACGTCCGTTCTCCATGCTAGCATGGGTTGGACGGTTCGACCAAGGATCTGGGAAACCAGAAGGCTGCACCAGGCTCCGGTCTTATCTGGCAATGTTTCTACAGCTGGATGCCCTTCCTAACACCAACCATTCCGTGAGTGTAGTGGGTGCTTTTTACGTGCCACCTATATATATATATATATATAGAGAGAGAGAGAGAGAGAGAGAGAGGGAGAGAGGGAGCATGGAAAGCAGACATTAAATGATGATAATGATGATGAGGATACAGGGTCTTGCAGGTAAATTTGAAACAATTTTTACAATGCATAGAACTGGTTATAAATACTAAAATAATGGTAGTAGACAGATATGAATTTTAAATTAACATTTATCACTCAATGTGGCTACCCTTTTGGGATATAACATGCAAAACCAAAATACATTTCTTCTAGGTTAACTCTCTTCCTAATTAGTTGAGCTTGAATTTTTGAGATCCAGTTCAGCAATTTCATACCTCTGTAGTTGCTCTTCTCTAAGGCATCTTCTTTACTCTTATAACAGTTTACTATAATGTTACTACACCAATCACTGGGTATAAAACCTTTTTGTACAACCTGATCAACTATATGTGTAACTAGTCTGTATCTCACTCTGCCAGATATTTTAAGCATTTTACCGATAATTTGTTATTTCTTTACTGCCCACAAGGAGCTACACACAGAGGGGACAAACAAGGACAGACAAACAGATTAAGTTGATTATATCGACTCCAGTGTATAACTGGTACTTATTTAATCGACCTCAAAAGGATGAAAGGCAAAGTCGACCTCGGCGGAATTTGAACTCAGAATGTAACCGCAGACGAAATACCGCTAAGCCTTTCGCCCAGCATGCTAATGTTTCTGCCAGCTCACTGCCTTTACCAATAATTTCTGATGGACTAAGGGCTTTCCCTGTACTCATATCCTTAACTGCTTTATCTAAATAGCTAAATGTAACAGATTACTATAGGTAATCGGGAAGGAAGCTGTTAGAAAGCATACAATAGATAAAGAAATTAGAAAGGTATAGAGTTAATTGTATAAAAGAGCATTGGCTGAAACCAATAAAAAAATGTTTGTGCTTAGGGATGTATAGAAAAAAAAATCAGTTTGCAATAGGAATAATAAAATGCGAGTGATAATATAAAATAAGATACAATAATATACTATAATGTGTATTAAACAATATAATAAACACATTTGAAGCATATATATATATACTAGCAGCATAGCCCGGCGTTGCCCGGGTATGTAAGAGCCCCTAGTAGGCAACGACTAATCCCAATCTTGTCCTTTCCCTCTAATTTCCTGCCAATTTGTGAAAGATATTGTCGAAAATATGTCATCTTGAATTTGAACGTGATTTCCTAAATTGGCATGATTTTATCGATTTTTTCTGATGGTAAGGTATTGCATGGAAAACTAACGTTAGAATTAAGTTTCTTGGGGTAACATTAAGCTTCACCATGAGTTTGGTGAAAATCGATTGCATGTTGCGAAAACTACAACAGAAAATGTGTTGCATATAAAAAGCTTAGATTCTCGACCCCATGTCGAATTTATCGATTTTTTTCAGAACTGGGGGAACTTTTCAAAATTTTCGCTGCGTTAGTTTTGAATTATGACATTGGGCTATGTGTGTGTCAAGTTTCATCAGAATCGGTTGAAAGCTGTGGTCAGGGTGAGGGTACAACCTGACAGACACACAGACACACAGACTGACAAACTGCCGTTTATATATATATATATATATATATATATATATTGGTGAATAAAGGTTCATATGGAAAGAAGAAAGCATAAAAAACAGTAAGTCAAATGTGATAATTGGAATGAAACAATTCAGGATTATAAAAATGCAGTATTATAAAATATGGGAAAGTATCCAACAACTTCAAAGTTATGCTCCAAACTGTAAACATTGTTAATCATTCCAGTGGCAAAGGCTTCGAAGCCAGGAACTTTGAAGAATGTCTGCAACTATTCAAAAGCTCAGATTTATGATTCGATGCAGTTTTATCTCAATAAAAGATAAAATATTTTTCGCTTAAGCAAAATAGGTATTTCATAGAATAACAGTAGGATCCATGCCTATATGAGTTTACTTTTCCTAAGATATACCACTGGAGTTTGAAAAGTGATAGAAGCAGTTTATTTTACTTGCCATACATGGTCTGATAAATGTTCGTGACATTTTTCAGGGTTTTTATATGAATTCTTGCATAGATAAAATCTCATTTTGAAGTTGTTTTCTATGGCTATGATGTAAATTTTATATGTAGGGTTATTACTGATCTGGATCTTAGCCATATAAACAACTCCTTTGATCAGGAAATAACCACTGACAGGACATTCTTAAAAACCATAATATTGTTTTAAATACTCTAAATATTCATGGCTGTCTAATGATCAGTTACATGGAACTCTGAGTAACAGCTTGTGGTGTCATTTTAGCTTCAAGAAATTATTAAACTACTTGTTGAGTATGTATTTAACCCTTTCATTACCAACTGAACTGAAACCGGCTCTGGCTCTGAGTACAAATGTTTTGTTTTCATAAGTTCTGAATTAAAATCTTCCACCAAACCTAACAATTTATGTTCTTAACACTAGCTGAATGATAACTAAGTTAATTTACTAAATCCTTTGTTATATTTAAAGTAATTGAAAGAAACAGAGAGTATCTCAAAATAAATACAGTAATGAAAGGGTTAATACATTATAATAACTGAAAGGCTCCAATTTCCAGTAATCAGAATTACTCGTTTCTAATCAGCAGCTGGTGGACTGAGCCTGCTTTTCTTGTCCAGCCACTGTATTTTCAGACACATGAAATTATCGTAATTTGCATTTAAATTCCATGTTTATTAAATGATTTTAATCTCTCATTGTATAAAGTACTTTTTTGTTGATACTATAAATAATGTAGCAGTACATTATATATACATACATATATATATATACATATATATACATACATATATATATACATACATATACATACATATATATACATACATACATATATATATGGTGTGGCATGTAAAAACACCCACTACACTCTCGGGGTGGTTGACGTTAGGAAGGGCATCCAGCTGTAGAAACTCTGCCAGATCAGATTGGAGCCTGGTGCAGCCATGTGGCTTGCCAGTCCTCAGTCAAATCGTCCAAGCCATGCTAGCATGGAAAGCAGACGTTAAACGATGATGTTGATGATGATATGGCGTGTGTTATCTTTTGGCTATTATAATTCCTGTGAAGATGGATTGAATCTAAGCAATTGTAGATTTACAGCCTAAAGTGTTGCATTATTTAATCAGTGTTAACATCACTTTTCGAAGTTTCTCTAAGAGGCCGTTATGCATCAGACACATAGAGCACAAATTAAACAGCATTGGCAGACAGTGTTGCCAAAATGGTACAAGCAGGAATAATTCTTAGCTACAGTGAAATGCTGAAAGCTCACTTGATATGGACATACATTCTGCCAAATATCCCTGTCTCAAGAGCACAGTGTGAACTCAGTATGTAAAGCTGCTAACAATAAAATCCCACATTCTCTGCTGAATCCTTTATTCAACAGACCAACAAACATGAAGGACTTCCCTAAAGGAACAGAAAATTTTGGAAAAAATGTTATTTACTTTACACTTTTTGTGGATAAATTCTACACACGGGTCAACCAACCATTGAAACATGAGGTTAATTAGTTCTCTCTCTGTAGACATTGGTCCGTGGAATGCTGCTATCCATGATTGGACAAGTGGGCGCCAACCAAGGCTCATTGGTTCCATATATATCATTCCGCATCGGCTTACTGTTGCAGGCTGGAAGAAATAGATTCTTTAGTAGATATTGCAATTTGGTAAGAATTTCATAAAATAACTGTATGTGTGTGTGAGTGTGTGTATGTAATCATCTTCATCACTGTCATTTAATGTCCATTTACCATATATATGTTTATACACACACACACACATATACATAATAATAATAATAATAATAATAATAATGAGGAGGAGGGGGAGAGGAGATGAAGGAGAAAAAGAAGAGGGGGAGGCGGTGGAGGAAGAAGGAGGGGAGAGGAAGGAGGAGAGGAAGGAGGGGAGAGGAAGGAGGAGGATAAAAAGAAGAGGAGGGGAGAAAGAAGAAGAGGGGGAGAAAGAAGAAAAGGAGGAGGAGGAGGAGAAAGAAGAAGAGGGGAGAAAGAAGAACAGGAGGAGGAGAAAGAAGAAGAGGGGGAGAAAGAAGAGGAGGAAGAAGGGGGAAGGAGGAAGAGAAAGAAGAGGGAGAAGAGGATGAGGAGAAAGAAGAAGAAGAAGAAGAAGAAGAAGAAGAAGAAGAAGCAGAAGAAGAAGAAGAAGAAGAGAAGAAGAAGAAGAAGAAGAAGAAGAAGAAGAAGTAATTGTCGAAGTACAAAGACCTCGAAACTGAAGTATTCAAGATGAATAGCATGAAGCTGAAAACAATACCAATAATAATTGGAGCATTGGACATGATAAAAAAAAACATACGAACAAAAACACAGAAGCTGTACCTGGATCCTAAACACTACACACTATCCAAAAAATAACCTTGCTAGGAACAGCCCACATCCTACACAATCACTATCAATTAAATAATACAACCTAAGCAAAACAAACCACAAATACAAGACACACTCTATACAACAATTATCCAGTGAAATAAACTTCCACCAGCAATCCAATTAACCAATGCATTATACACTCAACACACAATACCAGCAGTAATACAGCAAAAGACTGCACAACAGCCCAAGAGAAAAGAAACTGATGCAATATAATACCAGGAAGAGTTTGTTCATTCCCAACAACAGAAAAGAACATACCTTGCTGCACATACTGCAATAACATTGAAGTATAACAAGTGATACAGTAGAAATTTGCCTGAAATTACCAAATGTTGGATATTCATATAATAACAATAATAAACAATTCTCTCTTTTACTCTTTTACTTGTTTCAGTCATTTGACTGCGGCCATGCTGGAGCACCGCCTTTAGTCAAGCTAATCGAACCCCAGGACTTATTCTTTGTAAGCCCGGTACTTATTCTATCGGTCTCTTTTGCCGAACTGCTAAGTGACAGGGACGTAAACACACCAGCATCGGTTGTCAAACAATGCTAGGGGGACAAACACAGACACACACATACATACATATATATATACGACAGGCTTCTTTCAGTTTCCGTCTACCAAATCCACTCACAAGGCATTGGTCGGCCCGGGGTTATAGCAGAAGACACTTGCCCAAGATGCCACGCAGTGGGACTGAACCCGAAACCATGTGGTTGGTTAGCAAGCTACTTGCCACTATAGATATCAGTTAAAAAATTAATATATCCTGGCTAAATTATGAGCAAAGAAAGGAAAATTAAATACAAAAAAAGGAGACAAACAGGAGTCAAAGTCAATGTATTAATTTGTGATGGGGAAAAAATTTTCAAAACTACAATGTTATTATCTAAGAAAGTAATTTTTAAAAATGTTTGTTTAAGATTATGATTTTTCAGATTAATTAAATCTTATATTTTCTAGATGGAAAAAATGGTTTCAGAATTTACATCTACACTAGATTTTGTACACAGCAATTTTTATAAATTTCCCAGGTTCAAATGGTGGTGATGATGATGGTGGTGGTGGTGGTGGTGATGATGGTGGTAGTGGTGGTGGTGGTGATGATGATGATGATGACGGTGATAATGATAACTATGCTGTTGCTGCTGATGATAAAAATGGTGGTGATAATGATGATGATGGTGGCGGTGGTGGTGGTGGTGGTGATGATGATGATGATGACGGTGATAATGATAACTATGCTGTTGTTGCTGATGATAAAAATGGTGATGATAGTGATGATGATGGTGGTGGTGGTGGTGGTGGTGGTGGTGGTGATGATGATGATGACGGTGATAATGATAACTATGCTGTTGTTGCTGATGATAAAAATGGTGGTGATAGTGATGATGATGGTGGTGGTGGTGGTGGTGGTGATGATGATGATGATGATGATGACGGTGATAATGATAACTATGCTGTTGCTGCTGATGATAAAAATGGTGGTGATAATGATGATGATGGTGGTGGTGGTGGTGGTGGTGATGATGATGATGATGATGATGACGGTGATAATGATAACTATGCTGTTGCTGCTGATGATAAAAATGGTGGTGGTGGTGATGATGATGGTGGTGGTGGTGGTGGTGGTAGTGATGGTAGTCGTGAGGATAACAAAGCTGTTGCTGCTGATGATGGTGATAATGATGACGGTGGTGGTTGTGATGTTGATGATGATGATGAAGTTGATGATGCTGCTGCTGTTGCTGCTGATGGCAATAATGATTGGAGATCAAACTAATCAAAAACATTGTGTAGTTTTCATCTCTAAAGAAGAAGTTAATGATTTGTAAAATTAAAATCTCATTAACAACCGTTTAAGTGAAGTGGGAGAAGAAGAGGAGGATCAATAAATAAATAAATAAAGAACTACTTTAAGGCTGTGAACTGATGGACACATTAGAACAGAACATGTGCTTTGTATCTAATTTGGCTCAATGCATTCTGAGTTCAAATCTCACCATGACCGGCAGGACACAACAGCATATATCATCATTAGCCCCTGGACGCCCATTGTCACAAGTCCTAGGATGCATACAGCCATTTACCTATTTTCTGTGGCATCTAAATGACTGAGACCACAACCTCCTCAACACCCCACCCTCCGAACAGGACACCAATCCATCGCAGGGGTTCTCATTTACTTCTGAGTGAACTGGAGCAATGTGAAATGAAGTGTTTTGCTCAAGAATGCAATGCACCACCCAATCTGAGAATTGAAATCACAATCATTAGGTTATTGACCCCTTATACCACATGCCCTCACCAGCATATATGTTTCGTTCTTATTCTCACCTCATCAGCAAAACAGCTTTCGCTGTATTTACCAAAACAATGGTATAAGAATCACGAAATACATCTACCAGAAAAAAGAATTTTTAGAATGTTTTGAAACAAAATTCATAGAAACAAACAAGAAATATTCCAATGGTTAATAAAAACAGAACACTAAGGAAGAATGAGTTTCCATTTCAATATAATAGTTTCTGATTCAGAAATTATGAATATAGGAATGAGGCAAACAGTTTTGAAAGGGAGGAGTTCAATCAATATCAATGACCCCAGTACTCTACTGGTACCTTATTTTATTGATCTCAGGAGGATGAAAAGTAAAGTTGACTTCAATGGGATTTGAACTCAAAACATAAGGAGCCACAGCAAATACTTAAAGCTTTTCTGATGCACAAATCAATCGTCCCGCTCACCACCTTTCCAATTTCAATATAACTTTTTCTTTAAGGCAGTGAGCTAGGAGAAACATTAGCATGCCAGGCAAAATGTTTAGCGGTATTTCGTCTGCTGCTACGTTCTGAGTTCAAATTCCGCCAAGATCGACTTTTAAATAAGTACCAGTTACGCACTGGGGTCAATTTCATCGACTTAATCCATCTGTCTGTCCTTGTTTGTCTTCTTTGTGTTTAGCCCCTTGTGGGTAGCAAAGAAATAGGTATTTCGTCCGTCTTTACATTCGGAGTTAAAATTCCGCTGAGGTCAACTTTGCCCTTCGTTCTTTCGGGGTCGATAAATTAAGTACCAATTGCATACTGGGGTCGATCTAATCAACTGTCCCTCTCCCAAAAAATTTCGGGCCTTGTGCCTAGAGTAGAAAAGAATATAACTTTTTCTTTCTAATTTTAGCACAAAGCCAGTAATTTTGAGGGCAAATACTTATTTTATAGCTTCTGCAAGGATGAAAGGTTAAGAAGATCTCGGAGAGGTATTTGAACTCAAGACATAAAGAGCTAGAAGAAATACTACTAAGCATGTTCTATGACATTCTGACAATTCAGCCAGTTTGCCACTCTCCCCATTTCATTATAATCCTTTCTTCTATAGGCACAAGGCCTGAAATTTTGTGGGAGGGGCTAGTTAATAAGATTGACCCCCGTACTCAACTGGTACTTAATTTATCAATCCTAAAAGGATGAAAGATAAAGTCAACCTCAGCAGAATTTGAACTCAGAACATAAATATGGATAAAATGAATAGCAGAATTTTGTCCAACCTGCTAATGTTTCTACCAGCTTGACATCTTAAGTCGTAATTCTTCTGACTATAGGCTAAAGGCTTGAAATTTTGGAAAACAGAAGCTAGTTGATTATATTGACCCCGATGTTCAATTATGCACTTGTTTTATTGATCCCAAGAAGATGGAGGGTAGAGTTCACCTTGGAGGTATTTGAACTCAGAATGTAAAGCTAGAAGAAACACCACTATGCATTTTGTTCGGCATACTAAAGATTCTGCCAGTTTGCTGCCATTAATTCTTTTAAATTTTGGCACAAGGCAAGCAAAACTTTAGGGGAAGCAGGTTAAGTCAAAAACACCCAAAAGGAGGAAAGGTAAAGTTCACTATGGTGGCATTTGATCTCAGAATATAGAGAGTTGAATGAAATGCCACTAAGCATTTTATTTGGAATGGAAACATTTCTGCCAAGAAGATGCCGTTCCCATTTCAATATAATACAAGTCGAGTTATCATCTTACCGATGCTTGTGCCAAGTCCATCGTCTCAAATATCAGACTCATTGACGCTGACATCTGAATAATCTCTCCACTCATCAAACACAGTTTCTTGTTGTCGTCTAAAACAGTATTCATGTTTTCAATCCAGAGGGCGTCAATGGGGCCATCGAACAGAACCCATTTTCGGTCTTCATTTTCGGCTGATGCAAATTCTCGGAATGTGTTAGCTACAACGCCATCTGTCCACTGTTAGAATGAAATATAGAAAAGATAAGATAAGAATGAATAAGTAATTTTCTAGTCTTAAATGTGATTTACAACAGGACAAATTCTAAATAGGGCACATCATTGTCATCATAATCATCATCATTGTTTTAACATGCACTTTTTCATGCCTGCATGGGTCAGATGAAATTTACTGAGGCTGATTTTCTACAGCCATATGCCATACTGGGAACCCTCACCCATTTCCAAGCAGTTTCTTCATAGAAAATATTTCTCCACGGCAAATGTTTTTACAGAAAAATGGAAATAAATGACACTGCTTGTATGACAGTGACCCTCATTTACAACAATCATGCAATGTCAAAAAAAAAGACACAAACACATACACACATGATGGTGGGATTCTTTCAGATTCAATCAACCATATCCACCCCCAGTCTTCATAGCAGAAGACACCTGCCCAAGGTGCCATTCAGTGGGACAAAATCTGAAACCATGTGGTTGGGAGACACAGAAGTAGGAAAATAACAAGGACAAAAGCACACACACACACCTCTAACAATACCATTCCCAGCTACAGCCAACACCGTTCCTTACCACTATCAATGCCATTCTCTACTACAACCAAAAGTTCAAACCAACAAAGAAGTCTCTATGCGCTCCAATGAACTGCTAGAAATAGGAGCAAATGTCCCTCCATCACATCCTACTCTCTTAACACAGAAAGAACACATTGAACAATCGCATATAATAAATG
>NC_043007.1:24928212-24995712 GCF_006345805.1 Octopus sinensis
ATCCTCTTTGGCCTCAAGGCAGTGGTGGCGAATGGACACATGTGGACACGAGAGCAAGACAGGGCTTTAGTAGTAGCTACTAGTGATAGGCAAGACAGGTATTTAACACAGCTGGACAGCTGATACTGAGAGGTAGGTGAACTATATTTGTTCCTCACATTGCAGTTCCCTCATGCTACAGTGAAATATTAAGAAAATATGTACAAACTTTCATGAAAGGTTTAACGCTTTTGTTATCATATTTTTTTTGTCTTTGTTTCATTTAATTTCGAAAATAATTATGATTTACTCTTTTATTTGTTTCAGTCATTTGACTGTGGCCATGCTGGAGCACTGCCTTTAATCGAGCAAATCGACCCCAGGACTTATTCTTTGTAAGCCTAGTACTTATTCTATCGGTCTCTTTGCTGAACTGCTAAGTTATGGGGATGTAAACACACCAGTATCGGTTGTCAAGCAATGGTGGGGATACAAACACACACACACATATATACATATATATATATGCATATATACAACTGCCTTCTTTCAGTTTCCATTTACCAAATCCACTCACAAGGCTTTGGTTGGCCCGAGGCTATAGTAGAAGACACTTGCCTAAGGTGCCACGCAGTGGGACTGAACCCAGAACGATGTGGTTGGTAAGCAAGCTACTTACCACACAGCCACTCCTACGCCTATTTAATAATATAACTTTATCATTGTTAAGCTGGTGTTTGTAACATAAATTAACATAAAATTTTGATGAATGGTTTTAATTCTGATCACTTCAACCCTTTTAAGGAGCATCCATACCAGTTCCACATAGAAGAGCAACAACTGTGCTGATTCCATATAAAAGCACCCTGTACACACTGTAAGTGGAGGCGTGTGGCTTAGTGGTTAGGGTGTCAGTATCATGATCGTAACATTGTGGTTTCGATTCCTGGACCGGGCGGCGTGTTGTGTTCTTGAGCAAAACACTTCATTTCACGTTGCTCTAGTCCACTCAGATGGCAAAAATGAATAACGCTGCGACAGACTGGTGTCCCATCTGGCTGGGGAATACATACGCCATTGAAACTGGGAAACCGGGGCCATGAGCCTGGCTAGGCTTTAAAAGGAAACATTTATTTTACACACTGTAAAGTGGTTGGTTTTAGCAAGGGCATCCAGCCATAGAAACCATGGTAAAACAGATGACTGGAGCTGATGCAGCCCTCCAGCTTGCCATCTCCTGTCAAATTCTCCAACCCATGCCAGCATGGAAAATGGATGTTAAATGATGCTGTTACTATATTCCAATTCCTCTCAGCTCAGAAAACAGACATTAAATGATGATGATGATGACAATGACGATGATGATTTCTATTGAAATACACAGTCTTTTGTTTTAATTAATTTTGAAAATACCTATGAATTTAGTGATATGACTTTTTCATTAATTAGCTGATGTTCAGAACATAAATTAACATGAAATTTTTGTAGAAGGTTTTAATCAAAATCATTTTAAAACTGCGAGTTTGTATCACAGAACCAGGTGTGGTTTCAGATGCGTTGATATCAAAAGGTCAAAAGGGTTAAAGTTGGAGCATAGCTGAAGGACACAATACTCACCTCATGTGAAACGGGGTCAAACTGACCAAACAACTGACCCATGGTGATCGATTTAGGGTTGATAATCCTGTAGATTACCTTCTCGTAGTCTTCACACCCTTGCTCGTTAAGTTTAGTCATTCCTTCTGACAGGACTTCCAGTACCTTTGTCTTTCCACCAAATGGTAAACCCACAATCATGAAACTTCAAAGACACAGTACAAAGGATAATTTAAACAGAGAAACTTGCTTAAGAGACATAGTATTTGTTAGTGTGTGTGTGTTTGTAAGAAAAAGAATGAGCATGTGTTTGTTTATATGTCTACATACGAATGTGTTAGTATTTATGCATGTATGTATAGGTAAGCAGTGGAGGTGCAATGGCCCAGTGGTTAGGGCAGCGGACTCGCGGTCATAGGATCACGGTTTCAATTCTCAGACCGGGCGTTGTGAGTGTTTATTGAGCAAAAATACTTAAAGCTCCACGAGGCTCCGGCAGGGGGTGGTGGTGAACCCTGCTGTATTCTTTCACCACAACTTTCTCTCACTCTATGTTTTTGTTGTACCTGTATTTCAAAGGGCCATCCTTGTCACACACTGTGCCATGCTGAATCTCCCCCCGAGAACTACGTTAAGGGTACACGTGTCTGTGGAGTGCTCAGCCACTTGCACGTTAATTTCATGAGCAGGCTGTTCTGTTGAACGGATCAACTGGAACCCTCGTCGTCGTAACCGACAGAGTGCCTTCTTCTTCTATAGGTAAGCATATGTGAGTGCGTGCATGTATGTTTGTGAATACATCCTTATGTGAGTATGTCAGTGTAGTATTTGTGCATGTATATGTATTTGCACGTAAGCACGTATGTGTGCATGCACACATGTGTACATGTGTGTGTTAGTCTGTGTGTGTGTGTGTAAGTATGGGCTAGCCTGTAACTACAAAGAAGAAAATTTACTCTTTGAAAGTTATTAAGAAGTTCGTTGTTTCATCTTTTTATCCATTAACAGGTTCAACAGCTAATTCTATCATTTAATCCACCATCTGGTTCACTAGTCAACATTAATCAACCAGATAATCCATTTATAAGGTCAGTAACACCCTTGCAATGCCTGTCTACCATTCACAACACAAGCAGTATAACACACTGTCTACCTATCTAAGATATAAGGAGACATAATCACACAATGTCCACCTGCCTAAGACATAAATAGTCAGTTCAATACACTGTCCACCTACCTATAATACAAGAAGACATAATGACACAGTGTCCACATAATCTTGACATAAAAAGACAGTACACAATAATGCCCACTTACCCATGACGGACAATCATCATTTCGTAAGTTTGGATTATTTTCTCTTTGAAAAAATCAACAAATTGTAGATTTTTCTTCTCAGCCACGGACTTCATGGATTCCAAGAAAACAACATAGTCAGCTTCGGGCATTAGCAGTTCGGGAAACAAGTCTGTGATGATCCCATTGAACAGAGGGATGTCATGTGACAGGAATTTTGGCATGTTTACATCAATAATTGATCGAAGAAGCTACATTTGGGGGGAAAAAAAAACAAAAAAAAACAAAACAAAACAAAAACATGATAAGCATAATAATCTTTTCTTTTAAAGGCACAAGGCCTGAAATTCAAGGGGAGGGTACTGGTCAATTACATCGACCCCAGTGTTTCACTGTTACTTAATTTATCGACCCCCAAAAGGATGAAAGGCAAAGTAGACCTCACTAGAATTTGAACTCCACTAAGCATTTTGCCCAGCATGCTAATGATTCTGCCAGCTTGCTGCCTTAAGGATAGACATGATAATAATAATTCTTTCTTTTACAGGCACAGTTTTGGGGAGAGAGCTAGTCGTTTATATCACCCCCCAGTACCTGACTGGTACTTTATTTTATTGGTTCCCAAAAGGATGAAAGGCAGGGTTGACACTGGTGGAATTTGAACAGAGAATGTAAAGAAACAGAAGAAATTCCACAGAACATTTTGCCTGACATACTAACAATTTTGCGAACTTGCCATCTTGCTGATAAAAAATTTTGATGTTTTCCTTCTTAACCATCAGAGTTGACAATAACAAAATAACAAAAAAAGAAATTCAAGGAAAATCTCCTAAAAAGGAGACCTCCAAGGGCTACTCATGGAAAACCCCATAAAAACAATGATTGCTCTGTGCTGGATCAGAACTGGCCCAAGGCTAAACAACAACAACAGCAGCAGCAGAGAAGGACACATTAGATAGTGTACTTCTAGGTACACAATGCCTGAGATAAAAGACAGAATGATCACAGCAGAAATTATTTTTTGATCTTAGGACTGCAACATCAGGGCTAGCCTGGGGCGTTATAACAACAAGAAGGAAAGATACATTTCAAAATGTATTTCTGGATACATAATGCCTGAAATTTTAAGACAGAATGGTCACAACTGGAATATTTTTGATCATAGGTCTGCAGGAATTGCGATGGCCTGTGGCTGGGACACATTGGATATTGTAGTTCTACATAATGAGCTCATTGATAGCAAACTGGACGTCAGCAAATGTTTCGCCAAGTATCGCAATGTCATCTGCGAAGTCTAGATCCTTGATGGAAAAGTTGTGACCAACAGTGACACCGGGGAACCCCCTTAATGCGAGTCATGGCTGATGAGGGTGGAAGATATTAAGTGACTACAATCCTTCGATCAGCTCTGTCTATGCCACATCTTTCGTGTCCGATGGCATCACTTTGTCTCCAACAATTCGGTGCGACACCAGTGCAAAATCACCTCCCTCTGACAAGTCATCCTAACGAGATGTCCGCGTTGGCTGGGTCATGCCCTCCGTCGTCAACTAGGAGAATTCATCTACGAAGCAATTTCCCCAGCTCCCCTTCAGGGTTGGCAAAAGCGATGTGGTGAACAACGAAAAACCTGGCTGATGACAGTCAAGGCTGATCTGGAACCCAACCATGTCTACAGCATTCGCCGCTGGAATAGGGTTTGGTTCGAGATCACACGGTCGTTAGCCTTAAATTGCCAGGCCTGGTCGGCGTTTGTGAGAGATGCAGCATTGAGGATGAATGAAGCCAGCTCAACCCACCCCGGGTGAATGCTGTCTCAAGACAAGAAAGAAGAAGATACATAATGCCTAAGATAAATGACAGGAAGGTCATAACTGGAATATTTTTGATCTTAGGTCTGCATGCTACAGGGCTAACTAGGGGCCAAATAGCAATTATCAGAAACCATGTCTCAGCACAGTAAGATCCCTTAAAAGTTCCCTTGGGGCTATGGAAGAACTTATCTTCACATTTTTTTTTGTTTTACAGAAACACTGTTTTTAGACAATAGAAGAGAAAAATTAAATAGTTTAATTAAAGACTAATCAGTTTGTTAAAAAGACACTAATATAACTGTAGGAAACTAATCAGAGGAAATGGTGAATAACTGTTTCATGTAATTATGATAACGATAACTGTCTATAACAATCTAATTAACTTTTTTTGTTTTTGTTAAGTGGAAATATATTGATTACTACAAAGAAAGTCAACGGGAAATATTCCGGTTCACTGTTTTTTAACGAAGATTGAGTATAACGAACTATGGAGTGAGGCATGTGTGTGTGTGTAGCGAGAGATGGGGGAGAGAAGTCAGTTTGTGTATGTGTGTGAGTAAATAAATAGAGGCGTTAGTGTGAGTATGTGTGTGTGTGTGGTGTGTGTGTGGTATACATGTGTGTGAATTTGTGGTACAAGGGTATGTGAGTAAGGAAGTTGGTGTATGAGTAGTGTAAAGTGTGAGTTGAAATGTGTGTTTATGTATATATGTATACAGGTGTATGTGTGTTAATGTGTATATTGAATGTGTGGAGGCACAATGGCCCAGTGGTTAGGGCAGCGGACTCGTGGTCATAGGATCGCGGTTTCGATTCCCAGACCGGGCGTTGTGAGTGTTTATTGAGCGAAAACACCTAAAGCTCCACGAGGCTCCGGCAGGGGATGGTGGTGATCCCTGCTGTACTCTTTCACCACAACTTTCTCTCACTCTTACTTCCTGTTTCTGTTGTACCTGTATTTCAAAGGGCCGGCCTTGTCACTCTCTGTGTCACGCTGAATATCCCCGAGAACTACGTTAAGGGTACATGTGCCTGTGGAGTGCTCAGCCACTTACACGTTAATTTCACGAGCAGGCTGTTCCGTTGATTCGGATCAATTGGAACCCTCGTCGTCGTAACCGACGGAGTGCTTCCATCCATATTGAATGTCTATGTGTGTGTATGTATCACTGTCTATGTGTGCATGTATATCAATGCGTGTAAATATCTGTGAAGTGAGTGTATATGAGGTGTGTATCTACAAAGTGTATATATGTATGATGAAGTGTATTTCGGTGATAAAAAGTATATGCATTATAAAATGTATGTATGTATATAAAGGGTGTGTGCATATATATATATACGAGTGTGAGTGTGTGAAGTGTTTATGTATAAATGCATGAAGGATAACACATAAGAAAGTGTGCATGACAAGAAATATGAGTGTGTATTTATGCATATGTATGTATGTATATACACACACACATATATATATATATATATATATATATTATATAGAGGGTACTATTGTTCATAGGTACCGCATGCTAGGAGGGACTTTTACAGTCAAAACTACTAAAATAAACAAATTGTACCGAATGCAAAACTTCAAAGCGAGTCATTTAAAAACAGAATTTAGTTACATATCACCTGTGATTTCGCAATCAATGCAGAATATGCATTCTATGCTCTTCAGTGCAACGAACTCAAGACATGTAAGAAAAAAACACAACATCACATACCCGACAACCGTAGAATTTGCCGCAGCATGTACGAATGTTTATCTTTACATATCTATGAAAATGGCGGGCTTTTTCAAAATATATAAATAAATATAATAACCCATCCTTAAGACTTATCTACCCTTCAAGCTCTGACATCAGTGTACTTAGTAAAAATATACTAGATGAATATGTTCCTACGTTAATTAAAAAATTAAAACTTAGTTTATGGTCTAATTCATTCTAAGTCATCGACTGGTTTACTTCTATTACTAATAAGAGAAGCACTAAGTTTATCCAGTTTGACATTCATCTATCAACCCAATAGTACTTACTAAGGTACTCTGACTTGCTCATGACAAAGCTGGTCTCACCAGGGAAGAAATTGATGTTGTGTTGGCTGCCGGAAAATCTATCAAAGTTTGACAATAAGATGTGGGTCCGTAAAGACACACCAAATGGTTTTGATGTTACAATGGGAAGTTCTGATTCAGCACAAGTAGCTAATTTAATCTGTATACATATATACTTTTTGAAATGGCAGAACAGTTCCCAAACATAAATGGAGGTCTATGTCGTGATGATTGTTTACTTTACCTTCAAAATATTTCCGACCAAAAAGTACAAAAAGTTAAGAAAAATTTAGTTAAGTTTTTCCATAGAATGGGCTTTAGCATCATTTTTGATGATGATGTAATGAACGTCAACTTTTTAGATATTTCACTTAGCTTACGCAATAATTCATACTTCCCATACCACAAACCATCGATCAATCTTAAGTGTATTAGCAAATTCAGTAATCATTCTAGGGCAATTACTAGGAACTTAGTTAAGAATATCTCATTTAGATTGTCTAAATTATCTGCTAATGTTGACATTTTCAATGATAAGGCTGAACTTTATAATGATGTTGTTTAACATCCGCTTTCCATGCTGGCATGGGTTGGACGGTTTGACTGAGGGCTGGTGAACCAGAAGGCTGCACCAGGCTCCAATCTGATCTGGCAAAGTTTCTACAGCTGGATGCCCTTCCTAACACCAACCACTCCGAGAGGTCAATAAATAAGTACCAGTTGCGTACTGAGGTCAATCTAATTGAATGGCACCCTCCCCCAAAATTTCGGGCTTTGTGCCTAGAGTAGAAAAGAATATTCTTCCCATGGCCAAGCATGTTTCACAAAAGATTGGAAATCTTTGGCAGGACATTGCTTTTGTAAGGGTGACATATATATATATATACAACTATCACATGATGACAAGGCCAAGAAATAGAAACACACATACATGCATAAGCACACACACACACGCACAAACATGCACGCATGCATAGGAAACATGAGTGATTTTTAGCGTTTGTCATTGTACCTTCTTACTCTTTTATTTGTTTCAGTCATTTGACTATGGCCATGCTGGAGCACTGCCTTTAGTTGAACAAATCAACCCCCAGGACTCATTCTTTGTAAGCCCTAGTACTTATTCTGTCGGTCTCTCTTGCTGAACTGCTAAGTTACGGAGATGTAAACACACCAACATCGGTTGTCAAGCGATGGTGAGGGGACAAAGACAGATACACAAGCATACACACACACACAAACACACAGACGTACACAAATACACACAACACACACACACACACAACACAGGCACGCACTCACAGAAATATGCAGATATAGATAGAAAGAGTGGGAGAGAAAAGGAAAGAGAGTAAGGGGGGAGAGAGAGAGAGAGAGAGAGAGAGAGAGAGACATTACAATTTATTAATTGAATACAATTGATATAAACACTTTTCTTCACCCCATACACATAGAGAGAAACATGCTCAGACACATAGAGAGAGAGAGAGAGAAAGAGAAAGAGGGAGGTAGGGAGAGCAACAATAAAACGTTTGATGTCAAATGAATCAGCAGGAAATCAGCGATACCAAACAGGCATTACCAAAACAGCTGCACCAAAATATCTCAGACCCACTCCCCGTTGGTCTTGCCACCTTTGCCATTATCGTTCTTGCAGCTATTCTAATTGCTGCTGTTGTTGTTGTTGTTGATTTTTCTTTTCCTTCGGTAATTAGCAAATTGATTCCAGGTAAATAAGTGATTTCCTTTTTGTCTTTCTCTCCTCTCTGAGGTCATCTGCCATTACCGTTATCATAAATACAGCACGACTGTTACTTGTTAAGCAGACAGTGGAGGGAGAGTGTGGAAAGGGTAGATCCAGGAAGATGTGGGACAAAGTGATGAGAAAGAAAGGATCTTCAGATATTGGGCCTTACAGAAGGAATGACAAGGAACTGACACTACTAGCATTTTGCTGTGTTCGAGAAGACATGTCAAGTTAAGTAAAACCATGGTTGTCCTCACAAACAGGCATGTTTCCTCATCATCATTGTTCAACCATGGTCGAGACAATGGAATTTACTATGTTATGCCAGACTTCACGGTCCATCATAGCATTTCGGAGGTCCTGTTGCTGGATGCCTGTATCCCTGGAGATTACATCAGGGCAGGAGAGTGTGCGCCCTCTGGTATCGCGAGCAGATGGCTTCCAGAAGAGAAGAGTAGAAATTACCTCGTTTTCAGCTCTACAACAATGTCCAGCAAACTGGACTCTTCTACCTTTCACAAGAAATGATACAGGTGGTAATTTCCCATATATTTGTACTTTGGTTGGATGACGCTTCCACAAGAGATTTTGAGCTCTCAAAAGGAGGCGAGTGTAAGTTCCATCCAACTGCCTCTCAAGCTTCTTTGATAACGTCCAGGTTTCTGAGCCATATAGTAGAATTGGTTCGACTGTGGCTTTGAAGATTTTAAGTTTGAAATCTCTACTTAGATTTGATGACCAGATCTTATGCATATCATTACAGGCTGACCAGGCCATTCCCTTTCTAGTTAGAAAATCTTTTTCAGATGATGATATGTATGACCCAAGATATTTGTAAACAGAAACCATATTTAAGAGCGTATTGTTTCCTACATCCATCTTCAACTGAGCATTTCTAATCTTGCAGGCTTGTAGGTGTCAATCGGTGCATGTAAAAAGCAACTGTACTGGTACCATGTAAAAGCACCCATGCCAGTGTTGCGTTAAAAGCACTCAGTACACTCAGTAAAGAGGTTGGTGTTAGGAAGGGCATCCAGTCGTAGAGACCATGCCAAAACAGACATGGAACACAGGTAGTCTTTCAGCAGATCAGCTCCTGTCAAACTGTATGACCCATGTCACCATGGAAAACAGACACTAAATGATGATGATGATGATGATAGTCAATGCATTCATCTTTTAATCTCTTTCTTTCTTTCAGTTAATCTCTTTCAGTTCCTGTATTATCTCTCTCCCACTCTTTCTCTCAGTTTCAATTAAACTCTTTCATGCCTTATGTGTTATGTTTGTCCCCAGTGAATATTATTGTTTCTCCCAAGAGATCCATGTTCCTTTTGTCACTTTTTACATGTTTCAGTTACTGGATCAAGGCCCTGCTTGAGCACCACTTTGGAGGGTTTTAGTCAAACAAATAGATCCTGGCCTTCATAATAATAATAATAATAATCCTTTCTGCTACGGGCACAAGGCCTGAAATTTTGTGGGAGGGGACTAGTCGATTACATCGACCCTATTACTCTGTTGGCACTTAATTTATTGACTCGGAAAGGATGAAAGGCAAAGTTGACCTTAGTGGAATTTGAACTCAGAATGTACTGACAGACAAAATGTCACTAAGCATTTCACCCAGTTTGCTAATGATTCTGCCAGCTCACCCCCTTACAACAACAACAACAACAACAACAGCAGCAATAATAATTCTTTCTACAATATGTACAAAGCTTGAAATTTGGGGGAAAGGGATAGTCGATTGTTCTATTGGGAACAGCAAGGATTGTAAGAAATGTCCTCAATATCTAAGAAAACTGGTCATGACTCAGTGGGAAGGACATTGATTTCAATTGGAGCATATTTGTGCACACCATGAATAATAATAATAATAACAACATCAACAACCATTTCTAATTTAGACATAAGTTCAGAAAAAATTTCAAGGGAGAAAGTTAGTCAATGCTATCAACCCCAATACTTGGTTGGAACTTTATCAAATAGACCCCAAAAGGTTGAAAAGCAAAGCTGACACTGGATTAGGACTGAAGTCAGATTTATCTTCAATCCCTAACCCTAACCCTAACCCTAGGATCAAAAGGACCAGCAAGATCTCAGAAAATGACAAAGCAAACAAACTCTGGGTTATGCCAATCCACACAGATGGAAAAAAAAATCTAGCACCAAGAAAGGACATGTTTTCTAATCAAAGTATCAGTTTCAACACATGATAATATATCTCTTTGAGAAATACAGAAATTATCCAAGACATAAAGATCTGGAAATTTAGATAACAAAAATGTGGGGGTTGAATATAGAAGCAATTGCTTTAGTAATAATAGGTGCCTTGGGAACAATTAAAAACATGAAGATAAATATATAACCAAAACCTCACGGGACTTATATATATATATATATATACAACACACAGAAAATAGTGCTACTGGACATGTACACATGTAACATAGAGCATTGGAAATATAAGAATAAATATAAATCAGAAACAAAACATTGTGTATATATACCCACGGCACACACAGCTGTGTGCTCAGTAATGCAGTAGGAAGTGTACGATGATAAGAACAAAATTAAACTGCCAAAAAACAACAAAATAAAGATACTATATAATAATAATCATAATAATCATGATGATGATGATGATGATAATAATAATAACAACACAACAACAATATTTCTGCAATCATAAAGCTCTTACTACAAGAATGTGAATGGAATATTTCACGATGCAACGTGTTGGTCTGAATAACTTAAGTGATTGTTAGCCACAGAGGACAAAAAAAAAAAGGGAAAACATACATCTCCATTTAAACCAAACACACTTTTGCTTCTGGTTTTTTTTTTATTTTAGTGGTGGGGGTTGCTTGTATTTTAAGTTTTTTTTCTCCCCCTTTTTTTTTTTATTCAAATTGGAACCTAAAACTATGGAACGTAAAAGAAACAGTTTTCTTATTCTTCTTCTGTTTTGACAAAGACAATACCCACATGTTGCTGAAATAATATTAAAAAAAAAAATCTCTAAAACGAAACACAGAAATACACTTAGAGATTCTATCAAAAATTTGAAGACATCAGATGCTTAGGTTGTTGTTCTTGTTACTACTACTACAACTACTACTACTACTACTACTATTATTTAAATTTAGTTGATTGATTATCTTCTCAATAATTTCATACCTCATCCTTGTTTGAGGCCAAACTATAAAATTCTAAATTAATATTCATTTTTGTAAGAATACAATACTCTTCATTTTTTTCTCCTTTTTTTTATGGATTAACACAGTTGTTGATTTGTTTATCTCCAAGATGGCTCTCAGGTGATGGAGCTGACAGTATCATTTTTAGCAGTGGCTATAATAACTTGAAGCTTCTATTCCTACAATCTAGGTTCTGAGCACAAGTCCCACAAAGGTTAACTTTACATTTTATCCCTTTGGGGATCAAGTCAATAAATAAAGTACAAGTCAAGTACTGTGATAAATTTCTTGTTTCTCACTCCAGAAATTGAACCCACAATCTTATGATCACGAGTAGAAAGCCAAACACACTATCTACTAGATCTTGCTCTTTCACATGTGTCACGAAACAGATGTACAATGTTATACCTTGAAGCAATTACGTTGTGAAAGAACCGTTCAGACCACTTCAAACTACATAAAAACTGTTATGTTCACACTTTTCATTTATTTTCTGAGGTATGGCTGCGTAGTTGAAAAGTTCATTTTCCAAAATGATTTTGGGTTCAATCCCACTTCATGACACCTTGGTCACCACTTAAAAAAAAATAATTAACTCATGAAAACTCATAAACTCTGTTGCACCAGTTCACTCATCTGTAGAAATGAGTTGCAATGTCACTAGTGCCAAGCTGTATTGGCCTTTGCCTTTCTCTTGGATAACATCAGTGGTGTGGAGAAGGGAGGCTGGCATGCATGGATGACTGCTGGTCCGCCATAAACAACCTTGCCCGGACTTGTGCCTCGGGGAGTAACTTTCTAGGTGCAATCCCATGGCCATTCGTGACAGAAAGGGGTCTTTACTCTTTAAACTTACCCATACCCTCTTAATTTCAATAATATTCTAGCCAAAAATATTATTTTCTACTCTAGGCACAAGGCCCAAAATTTTTAGGGAGGGGCCAGTTGATTAGATCAACCCCAGTACACAACTGGTACTTTATTTATCAACCCTGAAATGATAAAAGGGAAAGTCAATTTTGGCAGAATTTGAACTCAGAACTTAAAAGAGACGAAATACCTATTTCTTTATTACACACAAGGGGCTAAACACAGAAGGGACAAACAAGGACAGACAAACGGATTAAGTCAATTATATCGACCCCAGTGTGTAACTGGTACTTATTTAATTGACCCTGAAAGGATGAAAGGCAAAGTCGACCTCGGCGGAATTTGAACTCAGAACGTAGCGGCAGATGAAATACTGCTAAGCATTTCACCAAATCTGCTAACATTTCTACCAGTTTGCTGCCTTATTCTAGCCAAAAAATATTGAACCAGAAATAGAAACTTCCACATGAGCCTATTATGGCTACGATCCCAGACTAATCAAAGCTTTGTGAGTGGATTTGGTAGACAGAAACAGAAAGTAGCCTACTGCATGGGTGTGTGTGTGTGTGTGTGTGTGTGTGTATGTAGCATGTGTATGTATACTTATCTGTGTGTTTGTCAATATTCTTGCTTTGACATTGTGCAACAGTTTTGATGAGTGTTGTCATCATACAACTGATATCCTTCATTGCCAATCTTGCTTGCGCATGGACTCAGCCATGTGGAAAATATTACAGTTGCTTGGAAACAGGTTGAGTATTGGCAACAGGAGGAGCATCCAGCCATTAGAAAAAATCTGTCTCGACGAATGCTGTCCAAGCCATGCAAGAAAGGAGGAGGAGAAGGAGGAGGAGGAGGAGGAAGAGGAGAAGAAGACGAAAATGGAGGAGGAGGACAAGGAGGAGAAGGAGAAGACGGAGAAGACGGAGAAGAAGAAGAAGAAGAAGAAGAAGAAGAAGAAGAAAAGAAGAAGAAGAAGAAGAGGAAGAAGAAAAAGAAGAAGACTGAAGAAGAAGAAGAAGAAGAAGAAGACTGAAGAAGAAGACTGAAGAAGAAGAACAAGAAGAAGAACAAGAAGAAGAAGAACAAGAAGAAGAAGAACAAGAAGAAGAAGACTGAAGAAGAAGAAGACTGAAGAAGAAGAAGACTGAAGAAGAAGACAAAAGAAGAAGAACAAGAAGAAGAAGAAGAGGAGAAGAAGAAGAAGAAGAAGAATTGGAAGAAGAAGAAGAGGAGAAGAAGAAGAAGAAGAAGAAGAAGAGGAAGAAGAAGAAGAAAAGAAGAAGAAGAAGAAGAAGAAGAATAAGAAGAAAGAAGAGACTGAGAAGAAAGAAGACTGAAGAGAAGAAGACTGAAGAAGAGAAGAAGAAGAAGAAGAGAACTGAAGAAGAGAAAAGAAAAGAAGAAAAAACATAAGAAGAAGAGAAGACTGAAGAAGAAGAAGACTGAAGAAGGAGAAAAGAAGAAGAAGAAGAAGAAGAATAAGAAGAAAAGACTGAAGAAGAAGAAGAAGAAGAAGAAAAGAAGAAAGACTGAGAAAGAACTGAAGAAGAAGAACAAGAAGAAAACAAAAAAGAAGAACAGAAGAAGACAAGAAGAAAACAAGAAGAAGAAGAAGAAGACTGAAGAAGAAAAGACTGAAGAGATAAGAAGAATAAGAAAAAGAGAAGAATAGAAGAAGAAGAAAAAAAAAGAAGAAAAGAAGAAGAAGAAAAGAAGAAGAGAAGAAGAAGAAGAAGAAGAAGAAGATAATAAGAAGAAGAAAAGAAGAAGAAGAAGAAGAAGAAGAAGAGAAGCAGAGAAAGAAGAAGAAGAAGAAGAAGCAGCAGCAGCAGCAGCAAGATTTTTTTTGTTATAAAATAGCAACATGGCCACTGAGACAATTCCACTACAGTTTAGACACCACATGAAATAAATTCAAAGTGAATTTTACCCTTCAGCATTCGGATTTCTTTGTCAAATGTAATGCTTGTTTATTCACAGTGATTTCTATTAATCATCCATTATCTCGTGGCTTTGAGATTTTCTAATGATACGAATGTTTCTTGAAAGAATAACAATGTGAAGTAGATGTGAGATGCCAGATCTTGCTGCTTTGAATATAAAACAAGTAGAATACTAAAGCAGTGTATCATCATCACCGTCATGGGTTGGACAGTTTGACAGGAGCCAGCTAGGCAGGAGGCTACTCCAGGCTATTCTGTTTCAGCAGGGTTTTTTTATGGCTGGATGCCCTTCCAAACACCAACCATTCCGTAGAATGAACTGAATGCTTTTTACGTGGTACCATCACATGCGAGGTCAATTTTGGCATGGGTTTTACAACTGGCTGTCCTTCCAAATGCCAACCACTTTACAGTGTGGTTGCTTTTTACGTGGCACCACCACAAGTGAGGTCAATTTTGGCATGGGTTTTACAACTGGCTGCCCTTCCAAATGCCAACCCCATTAAGTGCTACGCATTTTGTGGTTGCTGGCATTCATCTGGTGGGTCACAATTTGGCATTTTTTGGCATGTGGCCTTCCCTTATTCCAAACCACATTATAGTGTGGTTGCTTTGTACCGTGGCCCACCACAAGGCACCCAATTTATGGTTGGTTGGTTGGCGTTTACCACAAACCACTATCCAATGCACACACATCCACTTTGTGTGGTGCCATGGGTTTTACAACTGGCTGCCCTTCAATGCCAACACTTTACAGTGTGGTTGCTTTTTAAACCATCACAAGTGAGGTCAATTTGGCAGGGTTTTACAACTGGCTGCCCTTCCAAATGCCAACCACATTATAGTGTGGTTGCTTTTTATGTGGCACCAGCACAAGTGAGGTCAATTTTGGCATGGGTTTTACAACTGGCTGCCCTTCCAAATGCCAACCACTTTATAGTGTGGTTGCTTTTTACGTGGCACCAGCACAGGAGAGGTCAATTTTGGCATGGGTTTACAACTGGGCCCTTCCAAATGCCAACCACTTTATAGTGTGGTTGCTTTTTACGTGGCACCATCACAAGTGAGGTCAATTTTGGCATGGGTTTTACAACTGGCTGTCCTTCCAAATGCCAACCACTTTACAGTGTGGTTGCTTTTTACGTGGCACCATCACAAGTGAGGTCAATTTTGGCATGGGTTTTACAACTGGCTGCCCTTCCAAATGCCAACCACTTTATAGTGTGGTTGCTTTTTACGTGGCACCATCACAAGTGAGGTCAATTTTGGCATGGGTTTTACAACTGGCTGCCCTTCCAAATGCCAACCACTTTACAGTGTGGTTGCTTTTTACGTGGCACCATCACAAGTGAGGTCAATTTTGGCATGGGTTTTACAACTGGCTGCCCTTCCAAATGCCAACCACTTTACAGTGTGGTTTTGCTTTTACGTGGCACCATCACAAGTGAGGTCAATTTTGGCATGGGTTTTACAACTGGCTGCCCTTCCAAATGCCAACCACTTTACAGTGTGGTTGCTTTTTACGTGGCACCATCACAAGTGAGGTCAATTTTGGCATGGGTTTTACAACTGGCTGCCCTTCCAAATGCCAACCACTTTATAGTGTGGTTGCTTTTTACGTGGCACCAGCACAGGAGAGGTCAATTTTGGCATGGGTTTTACAACTGGCTGCCCTTCCAAATGCCAACCACTTTACAGTGTGGTTGCTTTTTACGTGGCACCATCACAAGTGAGGTCAATTTTGGCATGGGTTTTACAACTGGCTGCCCTTCCAAATGCCAACCACTTTATAGTGTGGTTGCTTTTTACGTGGCACCAGCACAGGAGGTCAATTTTGGCATGGGTTTTACAACTGGCTGCCCTTCCAAATGCCAACCACTTTACAGTGTGGTTGCTTTTTACGTGGCACCATCACAAGTGAGGTCAATTTTGGCATGGGTTTTACAACTGGCTGCCCTTCCAAATGCCAACCACTTTATAGTGTGGTTGCTTTTTACGTGGCACCATCGCAAAGAGGTCTGTTTTGGCATGGGTTTTACAACTGGCTGCCCTTCCAAATGCCAACCACTTTATAGTGTGGTTGCTTTTTACGTGGCACCATCACAGGAGAGGTCAATTTTGGCATGGGTTTTACAACTGGCTGCCCTTCCAAATGCCAACCACTTTACAGTGTGGTTGCTTTTTACGTGGCACCATCACAAGTGAGGTCAATTTTGGCATGGGTTTTACAACTGGCTGCCCTTCCAAATGCCAACCACTTTATAGTGTGGTTGCTTTTTACGTGGCACCATCACAAGAGGTCTGTTTTGGCATGGGTTTTACAACTGGCTGCCCTTCCAAATGCCAACCACTTTACAGTGTGGTTGCTTTTTACGTGGCACCATCACAGAAGAGGTCAATTTTGGCATGGGTTTTACAACTGGCTGCCCTTCCAAATGCCAACCACTTTATAGTGTGGTTGCTTTTTACGTGGCACCATCACAAGTGAGGTCAATTTTGGCATGGGTTTTACAACTGGCTGCCCTTCCAAATGCCAACCACTTTACAGTGTGGTTGCTTTTTACGTGGCACCATCACAAGTGAGGTCAATTTTGGCATGGGTTTTACAACTGGCTGCCCTTCAAATGCCAACCACTTACAGTGTGGTTGCTTTTTACGTGGCACCATCACAGTGGAGGTCACATTTTGGCATGGGTTTTACAACTGGCTGCCCTTCCAAATGCCAACCACATTATATGTGTGGTTGCTTTTTACGTGGCACCAGCACAAGTGAGGTCAATTTTGGCATGGGTTTTACAACTGGCTGCCCTTCCAAATGCCAACCACTTTATAGTGTGGTTGCTTTTTACGTGGAACCAGCACAGGAGAGGTCAATTTTGGCATGGGTTTTACAACTGGCTGCCCTTCAAATGCCAACACTTTATAGTGTGTGGTTGCTTTTTACGTGGCACCATACAAGTGAGGTCAATTTTGGCATGGGTTTTAAAACTGGCTGCCCTTCCAAATGCCAACCACTTTACGTGTGGTTGTTTTACGTGGCACCATCACAAGTGAGGTCAATTTTGGCATGGGTTTGTCAACTGGCTGCCCTTCCAAATGCCAACCACTTTATAGTTGGTTGCTTTTTACGTGCACCAGCACAGAGAGGTCAATTTTGATGTTTTTGTGCATGTGGTTTTAAACTGGCTGCCCTTCCAAATGCCAACCACATTATTGTGGTTGCTTTTTACGTGGCACACCATCACAAGTGAGGGGCAATTTTGGCATGGGTTTTACAACTGGCTGCCCTTCCAAATGCCAACCACTTTACGTGAGTGTGAATGCTTTTTACGTGGCACCATCACAAGTGAGGTCAATTTTGGCATGGGTTTTACAACTGGCTGCCCTTCCAAATGCCAACCACTTTACAGTGTGGTTGCTTTTTACGTGGCACCATCACAAGTGAGGTCAATTTTGGCATGGGTTTTACAACTGGCTGCCCTTCCAAATGCCAACCACTTTATAGTGTGGTTGCTTTTTACGTGGCACCATCACAGGTGAGGTCAATTTTGGCATGGGTTTTACAACTGGCTGCCCTTCCAAATGCCAACCACTTTATAGTGTGGTTGCTTTTTACGTGGCACCATCACAAGTGAGGTCAATTTTGGCATGGGTTTTACAACTGGCTGCCCTTCCAAATGCCAACCACTTTACAGTGTGGTTGCTTTTTACGTGGCACCATCACAAGTGAGGTCAATTTTGGCATGGGTTTTACAACTGGCTGCCCTTCCAAATGCCAACCACATTATAGTGTGGTTGCTTTTTATGTGGCACCAGCACAAGTGAGGTCAATTTTGGCATGGGTTTTACAACTGGCTGCCCTTCCAAATGCCAACCACTTTATAGTGTGGTTGCTTTTTACGTGGCACCATCACAAGTGAGGTCAATTTTGGCATGGGTTTTACAACTGGCTGCCCTTCCAAATGCCAACCACTTTACAGTGTGGTTGCTTTTTACGTGGCACCATCACAAGTGAGGTCAATTTTGGCATGGGTTTTACAACTGGCTGCCCTTCCAAATGCCAACCACTTTACAGTGTGGTTGCTTTTTACGTGGCACCATCACAAGTGAGGTCAATTTTGGCATGGGTTTTACAACTGGCTGCCCTTCCAAATGCCAACCACTTTATAGTGTGGTTGCTTTTTACGTGGCACCAGCACAGGAGAGGTCAATTTTGGCATGGGTTTTACAACTGGCTGCCCTTCCAAATGCCAACCACTTTATAGTGTGGTTGCTTTTTACGTGCACCATCACAAGTGAGGTCAATTTTGGCATGGGTTTTACAACTGGCTGTCCTTCCAAATGCCAACCACTTTACAGTGTGGTTGCTTTTTACGTGGCACCATCACAAGTGAGGTCAATTTTGGCATGGGTTTTACAACTGGCTGCCCTTCCAAATGCCAACCACTTTACAGTGTGGTTGCTTTTTACGTGGCACCATCACAAGTGAGGTCAATTTTGGCATGGGTTTTACAACTGGCTGCCCTTCCAAATGCCAACCACTTTACAGTGTGGTTGCTTTTTACGTGGCACCATCACAAGTGAGGTCAATTTTGGCATGGGTTTTACAACTGGCTGCCCTTCCAAATGCCAACCACTTTACAGTGTGGTTGCTTTTTACGTGGCACCATCACAAGTGAGGTCAATTTTGGCATGGGTTTTACAACTGGCTGCCCTTCCAAATGCCAACACTTTACAGTGTGGTTGCTTTTTACGTGGCACCATCACAAGTGAGGTCAATTTTGGCATGGGTTTTACAACTGGCTGCCCTTCCAAATGCCAACCACTTTACAGTGTGGTTGCTTTTTACGTGGCACCATCACAGGTGAGGTCAATTTTGGCATGGGTTTTACAACTGGCTGCCCTTCCAAATGCCAACCACTTTACAGTGTGGTTGCTTTTTACGGCACCATCACAAGTGAGGTCAATTTTGGCATGGGTTTTACAACTGGCTGCCCTTCCAAATGCCAACCACTTTATAGTGTGGTTGCTTTTTACGTGGCACCATCACAGGAGAGGTCAATTTTGGCATGGGTTTTACAACTGGCTGCCCTTCCAAATGCCAACCACTTTACAGTGTGGTTGCTTTTTACGTGGCACCATCACAAGTGAGGTCAATTTTGGCATGGGTTTTACAACTGGCTGCCCTTCCAAATGCCAACCACTTTATAGTGTGGTTGCTTTTTACGTGGCACCATCACAGAAGAGGTCTGTTTTGGCATGGGTTTTACAACTGGCTGCCCTTCCAAATGCCAACCACTTTACAGTGTGGTTGCTTTTTACGTGGCACCATCACAGAAGAGGTCAATTTTGGCATGGGTTTTACAACTGGCTGCCCTTCCAAATGCCAACCACTTTATAGTGTGGTCTTTTTACGTGGCACCATCACAAGTGAGGTCAATTTTGGCATGGGTTTTACAACTGGCTGCCCTTCCAAATGCCAACCACTTTATAGTGTGGTTGCTTTTTACGTGGCACCATCACAGAAGAGGTCTGTTTTGGCATGGGTTTTACAACTGGCTGCCCTTCCAAATGCCAACCACTTTATAGTGTGGTTGCTTTTTACGTGGCACCAGCACAGGAGAGGTCAATTTTGGCATGGGTTTTACAACTGGCTGCCCTTCCAAATGCCAACCACTTTACAGTGTGGTTGCTTTTTACGTGGCACCATCACAAGTGAGGTCAATTTTGGCATGGGTTTTACAACTGGCTGCCCTTCCAAATGCCAACCACTTTATAGTGTGGTTGCTTTTTACGTGGCACCATCACAGAAGAGGTCTGTTTTGGCATGGGTTTTACAACTGGCTGCCCTTCCAAATGCCAACCACTTTACAGTGTGGTTGCTTTTTACGTGTGGCACCATCACAGAAGAGGTCAATTTTGGCATGGGTTTTACAACTGGCTGCCCTTCCAAATGCCAACCACTTTACAGTGTGGTTGCTTTTTACGTGGCACCATCACAAGAAGAGGTCAATTTTGGCATGGGTTTTACAACTGGCTGCCCTTCCAAATGCCAACCACTTTACAGTGTGGTTGCTTTTTACGTGGCACCACCATCACAAGTGAGGTCAATTTTGGCATGGGTTTTACAACTGGCTGCCCTTCCAAATGCCAACCACTTTATAGTGTGGTTGCTTTTTACGTGGCACCATCACAAGTGAGGTCAATTTTGGCATGGGTTTTACAACTGGCTGCCCTTCCAAATGCCAACCACTTTACAGTGTGGTTGCTTTTTACGTGGCACCATCACAAGTGAGGTCAATTTTGGCATGGGTTTTACAACTGGCTGCCCTTCCAAATGCCAACCACTTTATAGTGTGGTTGCTTTTTACGTGGCACCAGCACAGGAGAGGTCAATTTTGGCATGGGTTTTACAACTGGCTGCCCTTCAAATGCCAACCACATTATAGTGTGGTTGCTTTTTACGTGGCACCATCACAGTGAGGTCAATTTTGGCATGGGTTTTACAACTGGCTGCCCTTCCAAATGCCAACCACTTTACAGTGTGGTTGCTTTTTACGTGGCACCATCACAAGTGAGGTCAATTTTGGCATGGGTTTTACAACTGGCTGCCCTTCCAAATGCCAACCACTTTATAGTGTGGTTGCTTTTTACGTGGCACCAGCACAGGAGAGGTCAATTTTGGCATGGGTTTTACAACTGGCTGCCCTTCCAAATGCCAACCACTTTATAGTGTGGTTGCTTTTTACGTGGCACCATCACAAGTGAGGTCAATTTTGGCATGGGTTTTACAACTGGCTGCTCTTCCAAATGCCAACCACTTTATAGTGTGGTTGCTTTTTACGTGGCACCAGCACAGGAGAGGTCAATTTTGGCATGGGTTTTACAACTGGCTGCCCTTCCAAATGCCAACCACTTTATAGTGTGGTTGCTTTTTACGTGGCACCATCACAGAAGAGGTCTGTTTTGGCATGAGTTTTACAGCTTTACTTCAATCTTTAAGCCACGTGCCAATGTAATAAATTATTATTGGAAAACTAGCAGAATCATAGCGTGTCGGACAAAACACTTCACAGCATTGCTTCCAGCTCCACATTCAGAGTTCAAATTCTGCCAATGTTGACCTTGCTTTTAATTCTTTCAGGGGCTCAATAAAATAAATACCAGTTGAGCACTGCAATAATTATAATCAGTTAACTTGCTATAATTGTTGGCCTTGTGCCAAAATTAGAAAGAACTACTACTATTGTTATTATAACTATTATTGTTATTATAGGTGCAGGAGTGGCTGTGTGGTAAGTAGCTTGTTTACCAACCACATGGTTCCGGGTTCAGTCCCACTGCGTGGCACCTTGGGCAAGTGTCTTCTACTATAGCCTCGGGCCGACCAAAGCCTTGTGAGTGGATTTGGTAGACGGAAACTGAAAGAAGCCCGTCGTATATATGTATATGTGTGTATGTTTGTGTGTCTGTGTTTGTCCCCCTAGCATTGCTTGACAACCGATGCTGGTGTGTTTATGTCCCCGTCACTTAGCGGTTCGGCAAAAGAGACCGATAAAATAAGTACTGGGCTTACACAGAATAAGTCCCAGGGTCGAGTTGCTCGACTAAAGGCAGTGCTCCAGCATGGCCGCAGTCAACTGACTGAAACAAGTAAAAGAGTAAGAGTAAAGAGTATAAAAGCAGCAAGCTGGCAGAATCATTAGCATGCCAGGCAAAATGCTTGATGGCATGTAGTCTATCTTCACATTTTGAGTTCAAATTTCATTGAGGTTGACTTTGCCTTTCAAAGTCAGAAATGATTTTTAGAATGAGAATATCTGAAATAAACTCGACTGCTCTCACAAATATGAATACTAAAAATGAACCTGACCGCTCTGAAAAATTAAGTAAAAAAGCAGGAAAAATAATCCAGAATCCTTGTCCAGTACTGGATCAATCCCAAAATCTAATTAGTTCATGCCAATCACAGGGCCAAGCATCCCTGAAAGTTTCATCCGAATCCATCCAGCAGTTCTTGAGATATCTTGTGCACAGAAAACAAACACAACTGAAAACAATACCTCTGCTTTCGCAAAGGTAGAGGTAATAAATCTTTATATATAAAAGAGAGGTTGTGTGTCTGTCTCCTACGATTTAGATTCCTAACTACTCCCACATTTTGCGGTGCAGTTTAACAAAAACCGGGTATCTTATAGTCGTGATTCATATTGAGCGCGCGTCTACAATTTAAAAAAAAATTTACCATCATTTTTTTCCATTTTAATGCATTTTTTTCGATATTATATAAGGGAAGTAACTCTCTAAAAATGTCTACGATGAGTCAACGATTTAAAAAAAAATTTACCATAATTTTTTTTCCATTTTTAATGCATTTTTTTGCTATTTTTTGGCTATAACTCTCTAAAAATGCTTTTATAGTTATTTCCCTTACAAACCCGAGCAACGCCGGGCGATACTGCTAGTATATAATAAATAATAGTGTTCTTACCAAAATATTTTCATCTTCATCGGGATATTTCAATTTAAGATTTCCTGCAGCTGAGAGAACAGCTTTCACTGCCCTCATTCCATAATCATAGTGAAACTGCGATGAGAGTTGTTCAGAGCATAACCTATACGTTGTGACAATCTTTACGGACAGATTACGAGCACTAAGGAACCCAAAGGAGTACAAGGATATCTCGGCAATCATTGCGTAGTTTGGAACCATCATGGCAACTGTCCGGAAAAGAACTTTCAGGTTGTCCGGTAATTCTGACCGGCCTGCGTATCCAGGGTTCATTGTGATGCAAACGTAGCAGTTTGGGTTCAGTTTCAGCTCGGTCCCTTCAAAAATAAAGATATCTAAATTTGCTTGAACAGCTCGAATGATGCATAAGATCTGCGGAAAAAAAGAAGGAGAAATTTCAACATGTATGCAAAAAGGGATCACATAAGCAATTTTATGTATTTCTGAACTGTTAATTGCACTGCATGGTACCTTGAGCAACAATCTTCTACTATAGCCTTAGACCAATCTTTGCTTTATGAATGAAATTGGTAGGCCAAAACTCTATCTATCTATATCTGTCTATCTATCTATCTATCTATCTACCTGTGTGTGAGTGTATATGCCTCTGTGTGTGTGTTGTGTGTGTGTGTGGCTGTGTGAAGGTACTAATATGTGTGTGGCTGTGTGAAGGTACTAATGTGGCTGTGTGGCGGCTCAGGCATGACTGTGTGGTAAGAAGCTTGCTTCCTAACTACATGGTTCTAGGTTCAGTCCCACTGTGTGGTACCTTGGGCAAGTGTCTTCTACTATAGCCTCAGGTTGACCAAAGCCTTGTGAGTGGATTCGGTAGATGGAAACTGAAAGAAATCTGAAGTATATGTTTGTGTGTGTGTATCTTTGTGTCTGTGTTTGTTCTCTCTCCACCCATCACTGCTTTACAACCGGTATTGGCAACATATCATCAGTATCAAAGCATAAAAAGCATTCTAAATGCTCTGAAATCATCAGAACACCTGAATTTATCCAGCAAGTTCAATAGACCATTGATTACAATCCCAGAAAGTCCATGAGGTCAATCGCAAAAAAAAAAAATGGTGATAACTATAGAAATCAACTGTCTGTGGGCAGACAGGCTAGGACAATCTCTCATCATACATTCATATACTTGGACTCATGTGGACCGGTTTCTGGACTGGCATTATAGCCTCACCCTCCTCAGCACATGTTGCCATGAAGGAAAGCCACAAGCCATCACTCTGAAGTCTGCGCTGCAACTGGTTTGTTTTGCACTGAAACATGGCAACCACCAGTGAGAAAATAATTTCAATACAGAGCAAATAATTCAGGAGAAAATATTTGTGGTGCCGGTGGCACATAAAAAGCACCATCCGATTCGTGGCCGTTGCCAGCTTCGTTTGGTCTTCATGCCAGTGGCATGTAAAAAGCACCATCCGATCGTGGCCATTTGCCAGCCTTGTCTGGCACCTGTGCCGGTGGCACGTAAAAAGCACCCACTACACTCACGGAGTGGTTGGCGTTAGGAAGGGCAAACAGCTGTAGAAACACTGCCAGATCAGACTGGGCCTGGTGCAGCCTTCTGGTTTCCCAGACCCCAGTTGAACCGTCCAACCCATGCTAGCATGGAAAGCGGACGTTAAACGATGATGATGATGATGATGATGATAATGATTGATGACTCTATTATTATCTAGTGTAACAATTAAAAATGATAATAACAGAACCAATAATATATATCTTGGACTCTCCTGTTGTTGGATGATGTATAAGGCTTCTGCAATTTCTTGATGTACAACCTGCACAGATAATTTGTTTATGGTAATCAAATGTTTGTGTTGACGTAAGCTCACTCCTTCCATCAAATCAACATCACCTGTACAGGTGCAACATGTTCCACATGTGATATAATGAAATGATTGCAGGGCAAGGTGAAATAAAGTTTTTCTCAAGAACCCAACACAACACTTGTTCAAGGGGCAATACTTTGGGAAGACTAAACCTGAAACTACATTACCCAAGGTGCCATGCAGTGAAACTGATCCCAAGACCACATGGTTAGGAAGCAAGCTTTCTTAAGCACTCAGCTACACCTGCATCTTTATCATCGTGATATATATCAGGGTTTCTCAACCACTTTTTATCTATGGACCCCTTTGATTACTATTTTATTTTGGTGGACCCCTATAGCTATACAATGTTTAGAAACTAGTTTTATAGAAACTTCTTTCAAAATTCCTATTTATTTTCCACACATTAACTTGTGTAGGTTGAACTATGGAAAATATTGGAGAAAGAAACGTAGCTGTTTCTTGCAATACATACCAATGCATACCCCTAAAGCAGAATTTTTTTAGGGGCCCTTAAAATACTATAGTAGATTCCCAGTTTACTACTGTGTAGTGTGAACCCCTCAAAAATTTCATATGGACCCACAGGGGCCATATGGATCCTTGTTGAGGACCATTGATATATATATGAACGAATGCATTCAAGTGAGAAACTCAGAGTAGATACACGATGGCTATTTCAGAAAGAATGGGGAATGAATAGTTAACCATGATGACCATAGTGATGATGGTGATGATGAGTAGTAGTTGTGAGGGGGATAGTACCCTTGAGAGAAGTTGTGATCCTTACCTGCTGTGCAACAACAGACAACACTTCCAGGTCAATCCGGTTAAATTCATCAAAACATGCCCAAGCACCAGAAGAGGCCAAACCTTTGAAAAACTGAAATTCAAAATGAAAAAGTAAATAAATAAATGAAATAAAAAGAAAGAAATTATTATTTCTTTTATCATCCATGGTTTGAGAAATAAACCAAAAGCTTCCTTTTTTTTTTTTTTTGTCTTTGTTCGTGATCAAATATTATGCTCATCTCGGAATTAAGTTCACCTTGGAAATCATGCAACGTGATGTTCAGAGTTAACAAGGAATTTCGTGGTTTAAGAAACGTTCACAGTTAACAATAATGTTCAATAGAAAGCATGCACAGAAGTATTCATAATTAACAGGGATGTTAAAGATTAATAAGAATGTTAACTAATATGATTTAAGATTAAGTAAAATGTTCAGTGTTAACAAATGCTGTAAATGCATGAATTCCCTAACAATGTTTACAGATCCTAGTATTACTACATTCTTATGCTTATATTCATCATCAGCAGCAGCAGCAACCGTTCAAGAATTTGGAACTGGAGATCTCCATTTCCAGCGACTTCGAGGGCCACCTCCCAGTGGTGTTGGGCATCAACGAAGAGCCCTCGACTACAACAAGACAACCAAAGTTTTTTTTTCCCAAGGTCTGGGGTCTCCTGCCCCTAAGCCCTAAACCATCACCTAATCACCCTTACCTATCTTGTTGCTTAACAACAATCAGCAGCAGCAATTTAATGTTCACTTTTTCATGCTTGTATGGGTTGGATTGTGTTTATGGAGACAAATTTTTACAGCTGAATGCCCTTCTTGTTGCCAACCTTCACCTGTTTCCAAGCAAGGTAATACTTCAACCAGGGCCAGACATCTTTTCACAGAATATTGGAAATGAATGACACTGCTTGTAAGACAGTGACACTCTTTTACAACTATCACATGATGTCAAGACAAGGAGATACAAATATACACACAACATATATATATGTACATAGAGGTAATTATGTGGATGAACAAATTAGATAAATTAAATATAATAGCTTGGGTATAAAATACAAAATATTTTGTACCCAGACTACAATACTCTTTTACTTGTTTCAGTCATTTGACTGTGGCAATGCTGGAGCACCACCTTTAGTCAAGCAAATCGATCCCAGGACTTATTCTTTGTAAGCCTAGTACTTATTCCATCGGTCACTTTTGCCGAACCTCTAAGTTACAGGGGCATAAACACACCAGCATCGGTTGTCAAGCGATGTTGGGGTGACAAACACAGACACACAAACATACACACACACAAATATATATATATACATATATATGACGGGCTTCTTTAAGTTTCCATCAACCAAATCCACTCACAAGACTTTGGTCGGCTCAAGGCTATAGTAGAAGAAACTTGCCCAAGGTGCCACGCAGTGGGACTGAACTCGGAACCATGTGGTTCATAAGCAAGCTACTTACCACACAGCCATTCGTACGCCTAATATTTAATATATCTAATATATCTAATTTAATATATCTAATATATCTAAAATTTGTTTATATGCATCATCACCTCTATACCTGTCCAGCTTGATCCCTCTAATAGCCTTTCTTTACCTTGTGGAATTAATCCTCTGTAAAGGTATTGGATATTTTGAGCACTACAGTCTCCTGAATGGAGAATCTCTGAATCTCATCTGTGGACCATACATATATACAACAAGCTTCTTTCAGTTTCATCATCATCATCATCATCATCGTTTAACGTCCGTTCTCCATGCTGGCATGGGTTGGACGGTTCGACCGGGGATCTGGGAAGCCAGAAGGCTGCACCAGGCTCCGGTCTTATCTGGCAATGTTTCTACAGCTGGATGCCCTTCCTAACGCCAACCACTCCGTGAGTGTAGTGGGTGCTTTTTACGAGCCACCTGCACTGGTGCCAGGCGAGGCTAGCATCGGCCATGGTCGGATTGGTGCATTTTACGTGCCACCTGCATGGAAGCCAGTCGAGGCGGCACTGGCTTCGTCCACGATTCGGATGGTGCTTTTTACGTGCTACCGACACGGAAGCCAGTCGAGGCGGCGCTGGCATCGGCCACGATTCGGATGGTGCTTTTTACGTGCCACCTGCACAGAAGCCAGTCGAGGCGGCGCTGGCATCGGCCACGATTCGGATAGTGCTTTTTTTCCATCGTCTAAATTCACTCAAGGCTTTGATCAACCTAGCACTATCGTAGAAGACATTTGTCCAAGGGGCCGCATTTTGGGAGGACTGAACCTCAAACTATGTAGTTGGAAAGCAAACTTCTTAACCACACAGCTATGTCTGTGCTAAATTATCTGCGTGAATAATTTATCGGTGTTCTTCATAAAATGGTTTTGCATCGTTGTAGTCACACCAATTTACTAAAGGAATACAATAGACATGTTCCTTAACTGCTATAATGGTTTTAATTCATCAGCTATGATGACGTAACCTTTTTTTTTTAGCTATTCGGCTTGTTCCTTCGCAACATTATAGTAATTTTGTATTGCTATATTGTTAATTAATACCGTATTGTCATTTTTGTCATGGAAAATTATGCCAGGCTTATTATGTTCTATCTAGAACTGTATCTATGCTAAAGTTCCACGGTATTTTTGCATTATCATTTACTAAGAGAGAGAGTGACAGACAGACAGAGATTCATATGAAAAGCAGAGAGCTTTTTTCCTTTTCTTTTGAACAACAATTGAAAATTGGCAGTGAAGCATAAGTAGAGCAGCTTTACTACATTGTTGTGTTTCTAAGTATATTTTGTCAGAAGTAGTGTCAGACGAGTGGAGAGGCAAAAATTGTTAAAGAGTGGGACAAAATATCTCATCATATATCTTTTATCTTTTACTTGTTTCAGTCACCCGGCACATATTTTGAAGTCCGATGCTTATTCTATAGGTTTCTTTAACCAAACCCTTAAGTCTTTTTTTGTTTGTTTCTTCTCAAGCTATGCCTGGCTCATTAGGACCGGTTTCCCAGTTTCCTTGGCATATAGGTTCCCCACCTGGATGGGACGCCGGTCTGTCGCAGGTGAGCTGCAAGATGTAGGAGGAAAGAGTGAGAGAAAGTTGTGGCGAAAGAGTCAGCAGAAGTTCGCCATTACTTTCTGCCGGAGCCGCGTGAAGCTTAGGTGTTTCACTCATAAACACACACATCGCCCGGTCTGAGATTCGAAGCCACGATCCCTTGACTGCAAGTCCGCTGCTCTGACCACTAGGCCATGTGCCTCCACAAACCCTTAGGTTACAGGGATGCAAATGCACCAACACCAGTCATCAACCAATGGAGGGGGACAAACACAGACACACACATGAGAGGTTTCTACACAGCTTCCATCTAACAAATTCATCCAAAAGGTATTGCTCAACCTAAGGCTATAGTAAGAGACCCTTGCCCAAGGTGTCATACAGTGGAACTGAACCCAAAACCACATGGTTGCAAAGTGAGCTCAGAGCAGGATTACTATGTTATTGTGTATCCAAAAACATTTTGTTGTAACTAGTGTGGAACTAGGGAGTAGGCAGAATTGTTAGTGAACTGGACAAAATATCTCAAGGTATATATCATAGCTCTGAGATCAAACTCTGCAGAAATCAAATTCATTTTTCTAGGAGTTTATAAACAAAATACCACACAAATACAGAGATGAATTTAATCAACTCTTTCCTTTCCCCAAAATTTCTGGTCTTGTGCTTATGCTACAAACTATTATCATTGTCGTTGTTGTTTTACTGTCCACTTTTCCATACTTGCATTGGTCAAGCAGAGTATACTGAAGCTAATTTTTTACTGCCTAATGCTCATCCTTTTGCCAGCTTTTTTCTGTGTCAAAGTGTGGTTGTATTTTCCTGTGGCCATACATATTAACACACAATCCTGGGAATGAATCACACTGTATGATAGTGACAGTCATTTACAACTGTCACACAATGCTAAAAGGAGACACAAACATACACATATATATATACATATACAAGCATTTATGGAGTTTCTACCTACGTCTTTTCTATATATCTTGGAGTGTGCTTCTTCTCCGAATTTATGTTTTTCTAAAAAAACGATATATACATATATATATATATATATATATATATATATATATATATATACATATACACAAATAAATAAATAACAAAACAATGGATTAGCAGATCCCTTGTTTTGTTATTTATTAATTTGTTCATAATAGACCTTGCAGGAATCCTGACCCATCAGATATTCTGGATTATATTCTGGTGTATGACCATTACAACGTACACTTTTGGATTAACCCATAGGTTATAAAATACTCATAAGGGTTAAATTCTCCATATACATAACCTGAATTTTTCGCTGAATACACTTCGGTACCCACGAATTTTATTCAACTAAAAGTACTGTTTACAAGTTAATTCAACCCAACCTGGTGCCTATCATTTAATGTCTGATTCCTTTCAATCCTTAATATTGTATATATATATATATATATATATATATATATATATATATATATGCACACACACACACACACAACACACACACACACACACACACACACACCACACACACACACACACATACATACATACATACATATATATATATATATATATATATATATATATATATATATATACAGGTTGGCCAAAAGTCACCTGACAGTAAATCAAAATTCCATAAATGCTATGTATAATTTTGTATGGATTCAAATGGAAAAATGTGTCGCTCAAGAATGACCTCAGTATTTTTAAGTCTGGTGCAGTGTTTCGGTTGACTTCCCTTAATGTTCGTATATCTATTTCCTTAGCTCGTTTAATACGATCATTTATTAATGATATTGGGAAATGTCTTTTGATTAGTATTGACACATATATATGCATATATATATATAATTAATAATATCAAGGGTAATAAGAAATATTAGAAATTTCTACTACCAGTGGCCTAGCGTGTAAAAATTTAGTCAATAGACTATATATTATTCATATAAATACAGTGTACATTTAAACACATAAGAGGCATCCATAATAGGACTCCTTGCATGCTAGAAAGAACAGTTAAATTCAAAACCACTATTAGGGATAAAACTTCGAATGAATGAAAAATAAAAACATTTACCATCTAAGGACCATGGTTTCAGACTTATTTTAGCAAATAAAATAATTTGCTAGGCGAAGTCTTCTTCAGCAGGTACACCTTAGATTAAATATATATACACGAGGCAATCCAGTATATGCCCTGTGCTTATACATTCTAATTTTTCAAATTGCACAGTAGATTTGAAAAACTAGAATGTATAAGCACGGCGTATATACTGGATTGCCTCGTGTATATATGTTTAATCTAAGGTGTACTTGCTGAAAAAGACTTCGCTTAGCAAATTATTTTATTTGCTAAAATAAGTCTGAAACCATGGTCCGGTTATATATACATCATCATCATCATCATCATCATTTAACGTCCGCTTTCCATGCTAGCATGGGTTGGACGGTTCAACTGGGGTCTGGGGAGCCCGAAAGCTGCACCAGGCCAGTCAGATCTGGCAGTGTTTCTACAGCTGGATGCCCTTCCTAATGCCAACCACTCCGAGAGTGTAGTGGGTGATTTTATGTGCCACCGACACAGGTGCCAGACGAGGCTGGCAAACGGCCACGCTCGGATGGTGTTTTTTATGTGCCACCGACACAGGTGCCAGACAAGGCTGGCAGACGGCCACGCTCGGATGGTGTTTTTATGTGCCACCGACACAGGTGCCAGATGAGGCTGGCAAACGGCCACGATCGGATGGTGCTTGTTACGTGCCCACAGCACGGAGGCCAGTCGATGCGGTACTGGCTACGGCCACGTTCGGATGGTTTTCTTGTGTGCCACGTGCCACCGGCACTGGTACCACAAAGATACAAATTCCATTGATGTTCATCTATTTTGATTTGTTTTGATTTGATTTTCACTTGCCTCAACAGGTCTTCACAAGTGTCACAAGAAGGAAGGTATGCACAGGTGGACTGACTACGTCCCAGGTAGGGGCCATGGGTTATGGCCTGACTAGTCTTGCCGGGTCTTCGGATGGTGTTTTTATGTGCCACCGACACAGGTGCTAGATGAGGCTGGCGAACGGCCACGATCGGATGGTGTTTGTCATGTGCCCACCGCACTGACTACAGCACTGATGGATTTCTTGTGTGCCACAGGCACTGGTACCACAAGATACAAATTCCATTGATGTTCATCTATTTTGTCTATTTTGATTTGATTTGATTTGATTTGATTTTCACTTGCCTCAACCGGTCTTCACAAGTGTCACAAGAAGGAAGGTATGCACAGGTGGACTGACTAGTCTTGCCGGGTCTTCGGAAGGTGTTTTTATGTGCCACCGACACAGGTGCCAGATGAGGCTGGTGAACGGCCATGATCGGATGGTGTTTGTTACGTGCCCACAGCACGGAGGCCAGTCGATGCGGAACTGGCTACGGCCACGTTCGGATGGTTCTCTTGTGTGCCACCGGCACTGGTACCACAAAGTGTGTGCCACCGGCACTGGTACCACAAAGATACAGATTCCATTGATATATATATATATATATATATAACAATTAAGGATAAAATCTTAATAAGGAATCTTAACAAGAAATTATCAGGTAGTTAGCGTGAAAAACCTCATAAGAGAAAAAATCCGAAAATAATTTTTTCACTAGAAAATATTGATTTATATTGTATAGAGGGCATTATTACACATAAATGCCACACGGTTTTTTAAATGTCTTGCTTCGAGAGCTGCATTCGGTATGATTAGTTAGATTTTGGTAGTAATGACTTATGTCCCTCTTAGCGTGTGGCATTTATGTGTAATAATGCCCTCTATAGAATATATATATATATATATATATATATATATATATATATAATTATAAGTTAGTTATCTAAATGTTATCTAAAAAGGACACACTCAATATAATTAACAGAGTAGTTATATTTTTATATAATGTTAGTGGTTTAGTGGTTATGACATAGAACTAGTCAGAATGTTACCATCGCTTTTGGAGTGACTATTGCACTTGAGCAACATTGATGACTTTTCAAGGCAGTGAGCTGGCAGAAACGTTAACACGCTGGGCGAAATGCTTAGCGGTATTTCACGTATCTTTACGTTCTGAATTCAAAATCCGCCAAGGCCAACTTTGCCTTTCATCCTTTTGAGGCCGATAAATTAAGCACCAGTTGCGTACTGGGGTTGATTTAATCGACTGGCCCCCCTCGCAAAAAATTATAGGCTTTGGGCCTAGAGTAGAAAAGAATTTTGATGACTCTTCAGATGTACCAGCAGAAGTGCATAACTCCTCTTTATTCTGCTGGGAAGTGTGTGTGTGTGTGCATGTGCATGTGTGTGTGTGTTAGCATGCTTGTGTGTGTGTGTGTGTACACTGACTGCTTGATAACCAGTGTTCCTTGGCTTACGTCCCTATAAATTAGCAGTTCAACATGAGAACCCAGTTAAATAAGTACAAGATTTAAAAATAATATAAATACAGGGGACAGGGTGTTTTTTTTTTTCAACTAAACCTTTCAAGGTGTTGCTCCAGTATGGTAGTGATCCAATGACAAAAACAAACAAAAAAATAAAAAATATAACATCAAATACAAATAATTCTTTTACTCTTTTACTTGGTTTAGTCATTTGACTGCAGCCATGCTGGAGCATCGCCCTGAAGGGGTTTTTTAGGCAAATAAATGGACCCCCAGGACTTATTTTTCTAAGCCTAGTATTTATTCTATTAGTCTCTTTGCCAAACCACTACATTACAGGGAGATAAACACACCAACACTGGTTGTCAGGTGGTAAGGGGGTAGGGACAAACACAGACACAAAGACATACACACCAAATCCACTCACGAGGCTTTAGTCAGGCTGAGGCTATACTAGAAGACACTTGCCGAAGGTGCCACGCAGTGGTACTGAAGATGGAACCATGTGGTTGAGAAGCAAGCTTCTTACCACACAGCCACACCTTCTCTCTCTCTCTCTCTTCACTCTTTTACTTGTTTCAGTCGCTTGACTGCAGCCATGCTGGAGCACTGCCTTTTGTCAAACAAATCGACCCCGGGACTTATTCTTTGTAAGCCCAGTACTTATTCTATCGGTCTCTTTTGCCAAACTGCTAAGTGACGGGGATGTAAACACACCAGCATCGGTTGTCAAGCAATGCTAGGGGGACAAACACAGACACACAAACACACACACATACATATATATATATATATACGACAGGCTTCTTTCAGTTTCCATCTACCAAATCCACTCACAAGGCATTGGTCGGCCCGGGGCTATAGCAGAAGACACTTGCCCAAGGTACCACACAGTGGCACTGAACCCGGAACCATGTGGTTGGTTAGCAAGCTACTTACCACACAGCCACTCCTTCATTGAAAATCTTAGAAAAACATCTTACTTTTCCCATGGCAATATAGTCCAGGCCATCTGAGCAGTTGAATACTATACATTGTACAGCCAGAGCTTTAGCAAGATCTTTTGTTGTCTCTGTTTTACCAGTTCCTGCGGGGCCCTCAGGTGCACCATTTAAATGGAGATGGAAGGCACCAATGAGCGTTCTGTAACAGCGGTCGGTAAGTGGGGTGATGACAAGGCGAGGTGTGTTACCTAAATACTCGTATGCATAATTAACTGTGGCATTGATCAAACATACGAGACACTTGTCCTCTTCCCAGTAATATCGCAACTGTGACAGCCAGTTAAAGTCAGCATCTGATGCAACACCTGCAAAATAACATACAAACACATCATCAATGCATTGCAATTTATCATTGTCATCATCTTTTATTTATGCAGATGTGCGTGCTTGTGTGTGTACGCGCGTGTGTGTGTGTGTGTGTGCGTGTGTTTGTGTGTGCATGTGTGTGTGTGCACAAGCATGAACTTTGTACCCTGACTGCTTGATAACCAGTGTTCCTTGGCTTACGTCCCTATAAATTAGCAGTTCAACATGAGAACCCAGTTAAATAAGTACAAGATTTTAAAATAATATAAATACTGGGGACAGGGTGATTTTTCTTTCAACTAAACCTTTCAAGGTGTTGCTCCAGTATGGTAGTGATCAAATGACAAAAACAAACAAAAGAATATATAACATCAAATACAAATAATTATATTACACTTTTATTTGGTTCTGTTGACTACAGCCATGCTGGAGCATCGCCTTAAAGGTTTATTTTTAGTCAAACAAATCGACCCAAGGACTTATTTTTCTAAGCCTAGTATTTATTCTATTGGTCTCTTTGCCAAACCATTAAGTTACAGGGACATAAACACACCAACACTGGATGTCAAGTGGTAAGGGGGTACTTGCATGGGTCTGATAAAGATTAAAGGATTAGTTACCTTCTCTAGTCACACAGACTCACAAGGGCCTGTTTCCCTATTCCCATGATGGCATATATATTCCCAACCTGTTCATCACAGGATTACTCCTTTTTGCCAGCTGAGTGGACTGGAACAACGTGAAATGAAGTGTTTTGCTCAAGAATACGATGTGTTGCCCAGTCCAGGAATCGAAATCACAATCTTATGATCATGAGTCCAATACCTTAACCACTAAGCCATGTGCCCCCACTATAATAACTCTGAGCACCTTTTCAAACTCCACCTGTCTAACACCCGTGGACATGTTTACAAAGTCAGAAAACAGCACAGCTCCCATGACTTTCGGAAACATGTTTTCACGCTAAGAGTTGCTGAAGCATGGAACAAACTGCCGGCATAAGTTGTTAGTTGTCGGAGCATTGCATCCTTCAAAACTTCCATGCTTCCTGAAATTTGCCAACACTACACCTGATTTTCTCCCCTCCAAACAGACGCAAGCATGTATCTGACTCATACACTGTTCACTTCCCAGGCATTTGTGCATTACTGCATATGCTTTATATGCACTTTTGACAAGTTGTGGTGCACCTGAGCACTGTATACAATAATTTCATTATTATTATTATTATTATTATTATTATTATTATTTTTATTTTTATATATATGCACGGGTCTAATGGCTTGACAGAATATGAGGAACTTCAAGGCTGTGTCAAACCCTAATATCAGCTTTGGCATGGTTTCTACAACTGGATGCCCTTCTTAACACCAACCACTTTACAGAAAGTACTGGGTGAATTTATTTTCATGCCATGGGCATGAGTGAGGCTACCAAGGAGCTTACAAGACAAAGTAAAGAAAAGAAAAGGAAAAAAGCCCTTTCTTTTGGGTGTTGGGGAGAGATGGCTTTATGCAAGGTGTTGAAAGTCAAAGTATGATAGGGGGACAAGCACTTGTGCTTGGCTTTAGAGGAGATACATGGCTGCTCCACATTATGCAATACCTTATCGTGAACAGTTACCATAACAGCAACAACAGCAACAACAACAACAACAACAACAGCACTCCTCTGAAACTCACCTCTGTTTGCCATGTCCATAACAACATCTCTCGCATGGACATCAATGACGACCAGCGCTCCCAAAGTTGTTCTGGTCTGCTTGCTAAGTTTACCTCGGACGAGTTGGACAATGTCGATCATTTGGTTCTTCAGCACAACATGGTAGTCAAGCAAGCCCTTTGAGCCAGCTTGTATCGCTTCCTGGGTCTCTTTGGTCCAGTAGATCTGAGAGCCACACAATACCACTTGTCCTGGCCACTTCCGTACCCAGTCAATACGACTGATGTTAAGATAATCCTAACAACAAATAGAAAATAAATAATACAAAGATTTAAGAAAACTGTTTGCATTACATGGAGTTACTTGTGATGCATAACATCTCTCACTCTCTCTTCCTTCCTCATCTCTTTTTCCCTTCCTCATCTCTCCTTTACCCTCTCTTTCTTTCCCTATCTTTCTATCTGTCTGTCAGTTTTATTGTTTTTTCTTCTCTCTCTTTTTTTATTCTTTCAAATAATAGGCATGGCTGTGTGGTAAGAAGCCTGCCTCCCAAACACGTGATTCTGGGTTCAAAACCCACTGCATGGCACCTTCGTCAAGTGTCTTCCACTATAGCCTTGGGCCGACTAAAGCCTTATGAGTGGATCTGGTAGAAGGAAACTGAGTGAAGCTTATCATATATCTATGTGTGTATGTGTCTGTGTGGTAAGAAGCTTGCCTCCCAAACACGATTCTGGGTTCAAAACCCACTGCATGGCACCCTCGTCAAGTGTCTTCTACTATAGCCTTGGGCCGACCAAAGCTTTGTGAGTGGATCTGGTAGAAGGAAACTGAATGAAGCTCTTCATATATCTATGTGTGTATGTGTCTTTGTGTCTGTGCTTGTTTCCCACCATCACTTGACAACCGGTATTGGTGTATTTACATCCCCATGACTTAATACTTCAGCAAAAAAGACCGATAGAATAAGTAACAGGCTTAGTAAAACATAAGTACTGGGGTTGACTCATTCAACTAAAAGTTCTTCAAGGTGGTGCCCCAGCATGGCCACAGTCTAATGCTTGAAACAAGTAAAAGGTAACACATGGTTCATAGATCTGTCAGGAAAGGAAAAGCAAAGCTGTAAGGGATGCAATACATCACAAACCATCCTGTTTCAGACTGGTAATGACTGATTTCAACCACCAAGAAGCAAAAGAAGTAAAAGGAAGGAAGGAAGGAAGGAAGGAAGGAAGGAAGGAAGGAAGGAAGGAAGGGGGAGGGGAAGGGAGGGAGAAGGGAAGGAAGGAAGGAAGGAAGGAAGGAAGGAAGGAAGGAAAGGACGGAAAGGATGAAAGGATGGAAGGACGGAAGGAAGGAAGGAAGGAAGGAAGGGAGGGAGGAAGGAAGGGAGGAAGGAAAGAAGGAAGGAAGGAAAGAAGGATAGAAGGGAGGGAGGGAGGGAGGGAGGGAGAAGGGAAGGAAGGAAGGAAGGAAGGAAAGGACGGAAAGGATGGAAGGAAGGAAGGAAGGAAGGAAGGAAGGAAGGAAGGAAGGAAGGAAGGAAGGGGAGGGGAAGGGAGGGAGAAGGGAAGGAAGGAAGGAAGGAAGGAAAGGACGGAAAGGATGAAAGGATGGAAGGAAGGAAGGAAGGAAGGAAGGGAGGAAGGAAGGAGGAGGGGAAGGGAGGGAGAAGGGAAGGAAGGAAGGAAGGAAGGAAGGAAAGGACGGAAAGGATGAAAGGATGGAAGGAAGGAAGGAAGGAAGGAAGGAAGGGAGGAAGGAAGGGAGGAAGGAAAGAAGGAAGGAAGGAAAGAAGGATAGAAGGGAGGGAGGGAGGGAGGGAGAAGGGAAGGAAGGAAGGAAGGAAGGAAAGGACGGAAAGGATGGAAGGAAGGAAGGAAGGAAGGAAGGAAGGAAGGAAGGAAGGAAGGGAGGGAGGGAGGAAGGAAGGGAGGGAGGGAGGAAGGAAGGAAGGAAGGAAGGAAGGAAGGGAGGAAAGGACGGAAAGGATGGAAGGAAAGAAGGAAGGAAGGAATTATCTGCTTCAATGACCATGAGAACTATGCCAGCAAAAGCTCCTGAAAGGGCTTCCCATGCTGAAGAGATCATCAAAAGTCAGGGACCAGACTAATATGGATCACCTCTTTCCAGAGGATTTGCATAGGACCAAGACACTCCAGCTAGAAAACTGCAAAGTAACAGAAGCAATGACACCAGTTTAGATATAACAAGGGTACTCAGAGTGCAAACCTCCACCAAGGCAACACCAACGCCCTCTCAACAATTAGCCAGAGATGATTTTTAAGATGAGAAAAAAACTCAACTGCTTTCACAAATGAGAATACTAAAAATGAATATGGCTGTTCTCAAAAATTAAGTAAAAGAACTGGAAAAAATAATCCAGAATCCTTATCTGGTCCTGGATCGATCTCAAAATGTAATCAGTTCATGTCAGTTATGAGGCCAAACATCTCCGAAAGTTTCATCCGAATCCATCCAGTGTTTCTTGAGATATCTTGTCCATGGACAAACAAACAAACACAACTGAAAACAACACCGCTGCCTTCGCTAAGGTGGAGGTAACAAAAATAAGGCGGCGAGCTGGCAGAAACGATAGCACGCTGGGCGAAATGCTTAGTGGTATTTCGTCTGCCGTTACATTGTGAGTTCAAATTCCGCCGAGGTCGACTTTGCCTTTCATCCTTTCGGGGTCGATAAATTAAGTACCAGTTACGCACTGGGGTCGATATATTCGACTTAATACCTATGTCTGTCCTTGTTTGTCCTCTGTGTGTTTAGCCCCTTGTGGGTAGTGAAGAAATAGGTAGCTCGTCTGTCTTTACGTTCTGAGTTCAAATTCCGCCGAGGTGGACTTTGCCTTTCATCCTTTCGGGGTCGATAAATTAAGTACCAGTTACGCACTGGGGTCGATATATTCGACTTAATACCTATGTCTGTCCTTGTTTGTCCTCTGTGTGTTTAGCCCCTTGTGGGTAGTGAAGAAATAGGTAGCTCGTCTGTCTTTACGTTCTGAGTTCAAATTCCGCCGAGGGGACTTTGCCTTTCATCCTTTCGGGGTCGATAAATTAAGTACCAGTTACGCACTGGGGTCGATATATTCGACTTAATACCTATTCTGTCCTTGTTTGTCCTCTGTGTGTTTAGCCCCTTGTGGGTAGTGAAGAAATAGGTAGCTCGTCTGTCTTTACGTTCTGAGTTCAAATTCCGCCGAGGTGGACTTTGCCTTTCATCCTTTCGGGGTCGATAAATTAAGTACCAGTTACGCACTGGGGTCGATATATTCGACTTAATACCTATGTCTGTCCTTGTTTGTCCCCTCTGTGTTTAGCCCCTTGTGGGTAATAAAGAAATAGGAGGTAACAAAACCTAGGAGAGGAAGGAAGGAAGGACTCCCCTCAAGGAGACAGATGACATGTAGTAAAATCCAAAAGGAAAATGGTTAGAGGCAGGATAGTGAAGCAAAGCTGATAAAGCAGGGATCCAACAGGAGAGAAACAGAAAAGGCAGACCAGAGTTGAGAACAGCAAAGGAAAGTCACTGATGACCTGTGCCCCATAGGGAACAAAGGGCTTAGGAATAATAATAAGATCCTATCTGATGTCCTTCTGTCTCCTTTCATTTTCTACTTCATTAGTTACTTTTCATTAAGGAAGTTGGAAGGAGCAATGTTTAAATGAGAAAGGCACTAGACAAAATAGTCTATCATTTTACACTCTGAGTTCAAATCCTGCTACAATTTGAACTCATTCCAGGGCTGATAAAATAAGTACTATTTAAGGAAATGTATTTAACCTCTCCCAGAAGTAGCAGTCCTATGCTTATGTTATACCTTAGGTATTAAAGGGTAAGATCCCTTTCAGTCATGAATGACGTTGAGATTGCATTTAGAAAGTTCTCCAAGGCACAAGTCTAGGCGAAGTTGTTTGTGGAAGACCAGCAGTCGCCCATGCATACCAGCCTCCCTTCTCCACATCACTGGTGTTATCCAAGGGAAAGGCACAGTAACATCCAAGGGAAAGGCACAGTAACATCACAGCTTATTTCTACAGCTGAGTGAATTGAAGCAACATGAAGTAAAGTGTCTTGCTCAAGAACACAACACACAGCCCAGTCTAGGAAATGAACTCATAACCTCTGAATTAACAAGGTTTAGCTCATTTACCAAATGCTAAAGAAAGGATTAATAATAATCATAAAATATTTAAATTCTATTCGGGTTTTGCAGATACCAAAGTTATCTTTTAGGAAAATATTGAAGAAGAGTTGACCTTCCTTCAAGACAGACAAGACAATCACTACCTACCACTGATAAGCTAATGTCTTTGAGAGCCTCTATGTGATCAATCAACCAGCTAGAAACAGCAGTAAAATCTCCTTCAAATTACAGCTAAGTAGAGAAGGCCACATTGGATAACGAGATTCTGGAATCCCTTTGAGTATAGGTTTGCTTCAAGGTTCACCTGGGGGCTAAACAATAACTACTGGACCAATGAGTGACTTTCCATGTGGCCCCTTAACTTGATAGAAAGAGCATCCAAATCTCCCTCAAATCACACAGTACCAGCTTCAGAGACTGAAAGAAAAAACACATTAGACAATGCAGTTCTAGACACAGAAAAAGACAGGATGGTCATGGTTGGAATGCCTTTGATCATCAGACTGCTTAATCAGGGATGACTTGAGGCTAAACACAACAATCTAATTTACTCAACTGTTCAAGAAAAAAAATGCACTGTGACAAGAATTTGTATTTATTTCAAGCAGAAGCTAAGAAACTATAAAGTTTAAAGTTCAAAATAAATGCCCTTACATGGACAGCTTCTTCTATGACGCTTCTCACAGACAGTAACATGGAATCTTGGACTTCAAGCAGCCATTTCTCAACTGCACCTCGAGCTGCTGACGTTGATACAGTTTTCTTAAATAGAACTTTCTCAGCTTCACTGCTAAACATGGCTAATATGTCTAGCTTGGAATCAAACTCCAATTTGGCTATACCTTCAAAGCACTTCTTCAGGTGAGGCTGAACACGCAGTGGGTCCTTTGTCTCAGACAAAATTTCCAGCATTTCATCATTAGACAAGAAGAAGAACCTGAAATATGGATTAAGCATCGTTTAAAATGGTTATTCTGTTATTAACTACTAGCTTAAAAGCCGCACTCTATGTGGACTTTCAAGCTAGCCTACGGTGGGCTAATTGGGTCTGTGGCCCAAAACTAATGAGAGATACATAGCATGACTATAATACATCTATAATGACTATATGCCCTGGCAGTGTTTGATCAGAGGTTCAGGACGGATGAGAATTAATTCTGTAATGCAGTCATTCCATTGTTGCAGTCACAAGTTGAATTCCAACTGTTGGCCAAATATCCCCAAGTTCTTATCTTGACATAAAATTAACAAAGCAAATGTCATTTATCTCCCCACTGGATCCCTGATTCATCTGACAGACACCAACCAAGATGGTGTGAATCAGCAAAGCTTTACCTGTTAGAAATAGCAACTCAAATGCTTTTAAATCAGATCCCAAAGCTCAATGTCCAAGAACCAAATAGGAAGCAGATTTTCCATCTCAGGATCATCCTGATTCCGAAAAAGCTATAGTATGTCTATGTGGAGGAAATGTAGACTGAGATACAGGGATCCCAGACAGACAGAATTTCACTTTTATTATTATAGAAGCATTTAATAAAACTTGACATTGCATGATAGTTATACACAATGTCACCACCATGCAAGTCAAGTATTATCCTTTGTTTGCAATCTCCCAAGAAAACATGCCTGGTCATGAAGAAATACTGGTTTCATATTTTGGCACAAGGCAAACATTTTGGGAGAGGAATAAGTCGATTACATCAACCCCAGTACTCAACTGGTACTTATTTGATCAATTTTATCAAAGGCAGAGAGCTGGCAGAAATGTTAGCAAGCCAGGCGAAATGCTTAGCCGTATTTCATCTGCCGTTATGTTCTGAGTTCAAATTCCACCGAGGTCAACTTTGCTTTTCATCCTCTCAGGGTCGATAAATTAAGTACCAGTTAACGCACTGGGGTCAATACAATCGACTTAATCCGTTTGTCTGTCCTTGTTTGTTCTCTCTGTGTTTAGCCCCTCGTAGGTAGTAAAGAAATAGGTATTTTGTCTGCCATTATGTTCTGAGTTCAAATTCTGCCGAGGTCGACTTTGCCTTTCATCCTCTCAGGGTCAATAAATTAAGTACCAGTTATGCACTGGGGTCGATGTAATCGACTTAATCCCTTTGTCTGTCCTTGTTTGTCCCCTCTATGTTTAGCCCCTTGTGGGCAATAAAGAAGTAACTTATTTTATCAACCCCAAAAGGATGAAAGAGAAAGTCAAACTCGGTGGGATTTGAACTCAGAATGTGAGGATGGATGAAATACAATGAAAATACAATGGCCAATTATTAAATGCGAAATAATTCCTCACCTTGGAAAGAATAGTCTCTTCTTTTCCAGGTATGCATTCAGCCCTTTGTTGATTTTCTCCAATAAAAGATTAGCTTCGATTAACCTCTCGTACATACCCTTCAGGTTTGTTGCAACCATAACCTGAGAGACAAAGATATCACTGCACATTACTCGAAGCTCATGTATTGCATAAAAGAAAGAAACAAACATAATACTCCAAAACAAACATGTAGCTCCTTAAAACATCTGGTGCTCAAAACAAATACATGTCACACAGGCATGTAGTACTCCAAAACAAATATGCAGAACCAAAAACGTTTGTTGTTCAAAACAAATATGTGGCACTCAAACATGTAGTACTCCAAAACAAACATGTAGCATCTAAAACATCTGGTGCCCAAACATGTGTTGCATAAACATGTAGCACCTAAAACATCTGCTGTTCAAAACAAATACATGGTTCACAAACTTGTAGTACTCAAAAACAAACATGTAGCACCAAAAAATCTGGTATTCAAAACAAATATGTGGCACACAATCATGTAGTACTCCAAAGCAAACATGCAGCACCTGAAACATCTGATGTTCAAAACAAATATGCTGTATACATATAACACCCAAGCCCTGGAACAGGTAGCATTCTAAGCATGTGGCATTTAGAGCAAAGATGTGATGCCTGAAACATGTAGCATCAAAAAATAACAAGATCATTGGAAAACTCATCAAAATATGTGGTATGGAAATGAAAGGAACATGTAGGACATAATAATACACATATGTAGCTTTTCAAAACAATTAAATTCCATTAAAAAATGTAGATTTTGAACATGTACAATTAAAAATAATGTTTTTGTGGCTTTTTCAATAAAATATACAGTATTCAGCATTGCATGTAGTATTCAAACATGTATCACTTCTACAAACATCAAACAGATTAGATGTGTAGATGTGTAGTATACAAATCTGTGTCATTCAACAAACAAGTGGAATCTGTAAAACAGGTAGATTATAAAGAAACATGCTAAATATTATTCAAGTTTGCGGCATTTTCTCTACATTAAACATGTAGAATTTAATAATGCATTTAACACACGCTTACATGCAAAATAAATTCAAATTGCAACCAAACATGTAGCAGAAACAAAACACTCGGAATTTCCTCAAAACATGAAGCATTCAGCAAACTAGTAATATTTTAACAAATACTATGTCATTGAAACATGTAGCATTTCCATAAACAAGAGCATTCAACATGGAGGAATGAGAGCAAAAACATGTAACATTTTAAAACGCATTATTTGGACCAAAACTGTGTTCATTTGAAAATGTTGATTCTAAATACAGATAGAATTTTTTCAACCATGTAGTATTTAAAAGGAGCTTTCTAGAAAATACAACACATAGTATTTCCACAAGCATAAAAGCTGCAGGCACAGCCATATGGTAAAGAAGATTTTTTTTTCTCAGTCACATGGTTCTGGGACAGGCACCATTGTACATCTTGGGTAAATATCTTCTACCATAACATCAACTCAGACCAAATTTTGTGAATGAAATTGAGTAGACTTCTTCCAGAGTCATATTCCAATGATGATCATATTTGTCACAAAAAATTATGTAAAAAAATCGCTGGAAATAATTGCTGGATTTTGCAATTAATTTCAATTATTCCCAAAATTTATTTCCAGGTTATAAAAATTGTTATTGTACAAAAAATTTGTCGCAAAAAATTACGTAAAAACATCAATGAAAACAATAGCACTTGGGAATCCAAAATTTCAGAATTGCAGGTCGGATTCAGCCCAGAATGTTTTTAATTTACTCATAGAGTCAGCCTGATTCCAAAATGGTATGATATGTTGAGCTACGGCCTCTAGGAGTAAACTTGAAAAAGTGTGACACATTGACATTCGTATTTATTATATTAGATATAAAGAAAAAGAACTGGTGCCAATGCTACTGTACCTTGGGGTCTTTCAATGTATTCTTCATAATACTCTTCCAGCTGCTGTCAACTGACTGGAAGAACCTTCCTTCCTCAGGCATCTGTTGCATGATATCCTCTGATGAGAATATAGGCTCCAGGTACAACCACTGCGCCTGTACCTTCAGCCATTCCTCAATGGTACTCTGGATCCGAATCAGTTTCTCTTCCCATTCCTGTTGATAAGATATGAGTGCAAGAGAGGAAATGATAGAGAGGACAGCAAACAGCAGAGAGTGAGTATGGTGAAAGACTTACATCTGCAATTCTATAGCTTCTGAAGAAATCAATCTTTATTTTTGGAAATGCTACAGTAGATTTTACCCCCAACAAAAAGGGCAATTTCTCTAACCCTACTAATTAGTGACTTATTGCTTCTCTTATTTTTCAACATTTCAAAAGTGATGTAAGACAGCCTTTAAGAATCACCTTCTCCAAAATCTCACTTTTTGCCTTCTTTAAATGACCATGACTATGGTGCCTGTAGAGACAGATCTATTGGAGACAACTTCTGTGTCACCTTGGACAAGTGTCTTCTACTATAGCCTCGGGCCAACCAAAGCCTTGTGAGTGGATTTGGTTGACGGAAACTGAAAGAAGCCCGTTGTATATATGTATATATATATATATATATATATATATATATATATATATGTGTGTGTGTGTGTGTGTGTGTGTATATGTTTGTGTGTCTGTGTTTGTCCCCCTAGCATCGCTTCATAACCGATGCTGGTGTGTTTACGTCCCCGTCACTTAGCAGTTCGGCAAAAGAGACCGATAGAATAAGTACTAGGCTTACAAAGAATAAGTCCTAGAGTCGATTTGCTCGACTGAAGGCGGTGCTCCAGCATGGCCACAGTCAAATGACTGAAACAAGTAAAAGGGTAAAAGGGTACAAAACTGGTAACAGCCATTGAATGAGAATGTGTCCAAATACCAAACAAATGGTTTTTGATGTTTGTGTCTCCCTTGCTTTGTATTATTAGCAGTGACTAGACCAGAATGGTCACCAGTTTATATAATAATAATAATAATAATAATAATAATAATGAAATTATTGTATACAGTGCTCAGGTGCACCACAACTTGTCAGAAAGTGCATATAAAGTACATGCAGTAATGTAGAAATGTCTGGAAAGCGAACAATGTATGAGTCAGATACATGCTTGTGTGTGTATGGAGGGGAGAAAATCAGGTGTAGTGTTGGCGAATCTCAGGAAGCATGGAAGTTTTGAAGGATGCAGTGCTCCGACAACTAACAACTGATGCCGGCAGTTTGTTCCATGCTTCAGCAACTCTCAGCGTGAAAAAATGTTTCCTGAAGTCATGGGAGCTGTGCTGTTTTCTTACTTTGAAAATATGTCCACGGGTGTTAGATGGGTGGAATTTGAAAAGGTGCTCAGAGTTATTGTTTGTACGATGGCTGATAATTTTAAAGCAGGCATTCATAAGAAAATTAAATTCTGTGTATAGATTCTATTAAATTTTGAAAACGAAATGTATCTTAATAAACACTGACTTTATTATTATTCTATGTATCTCTGCACTTTTGTGGGTGAATGCCCTGTATGTTAACATATAAATTACTATGTTGAATCTGTTAATTGCCAGGCTCTGATTGATAGAGCATATCGACTTTCATATAAGTTCTTTCAGTTAAGTCAAAAGAAAAAGGAAAAACAACAAAACCTGACAAAACCAGGTTTGTTTCTTCTTTTTTCCTTTCTCTTTTTAATTCTTTTCCAACCATTACCTTGATATCTTTCTCAAACGGTTTTATAAAATGAGAACCTCTCATGGTCTGGGTTTTAATGATCTGATCTTCAAGCATCGTCTGTATATCATCGACAGAAGACAAGATTGATAGGTTTGTGTCACGATACAAGGTAGTACTGAGACAAACGTCCTCCCATTCCTCTTTCATCTTTATCATGTTTTTCTCCAAAGTGAACTCCTGCAAAAATAAATGAATAAATAAATAAATAAAACAAATAGATAAAATAAAATAAAATAAAATACAATAAATACATGAAAAGGTGTAGGCATGGCTGTGTGGTAAGAAGTTTGCTTCCCAACCACATGGTTCCAGGTTCAGTTCCACAGTATGAAAACCTTAGGCAAGTGTCTTGTACTATAAGTCTTGGGCCAACCAAAAGCCTCGTGAATGGATTTGATAGGTTGAAACTGAAAGAAGCCTGTTGTGTGTATTTGTATATATATATATATATATATATATATGTATATGTATATATATATATGTATATGTATATATATGTATATATATATATATGTGTGTGTGTGTGTGTGTGTGTGTGTGTGTGTATGTATATATGTGTGTATATATATATATATATATATATATATATATATATATATACACATACATATATATGTATATATATATCTATGTGTGTGTGTCTGTGTTTGTCCAGCCCCTCCCCCATCACTGCTTGACAACTGGTGTTGGTGTGTTTATGTCCCCACAACTTAGCAGCTCAGCAAAGAATAACTAATAGAATAACTGATAAAGTAAGTCCTGGAGTCGAGTTGTTCAACTGAAAGCACTTCAAGGCAGTGCTCCAGCATGACCACAGTCAAATGACTGAAGCAAGTAAAAGAATAAAACAAGACATAAAAGAGAAGTTAGGAAACATTCGGAAATCTTACAATGCTACCACTGCTTGCAGTAGCTGGTGGCAAGCAAATAGACAGATAGACATACATGCAGAAAGACCAGGCATTTCTGAACTAATGATAAACAAACATAGACGACAGAATGAAGTGGCTTATATGTGGACACTTGACCTGCTAAAAATAGCAACCAAATTCCCTAATGCCTTAACCCTTTATCATTCAGATTACTCTGTCGAATGTAATGTTTATTTATTTACGTTGCTAGGAATTAATCATCTCAAAGATTTGAGATTTCGATGATGTGACTGTTTATGTTTAAGATGACATTGTAGAGTAGGTGTGAGAGGCAGGATCTGGCCAGTTTGAACCTAAAATACAGGTAGAAATTTGAGCCATATATGGCCAGTTTAAATACTAGATTAGTAAAGGGTTAAAGATGGATACAGTGACCAACATAGTCCTGGCTGTACAAATAGATGTGGTGGACAAAGTTAGATCATCATTAATCATAGATGTGTCTGCCTATGTCAGTCAGGACTGACCCTGGGCTCAACAACAACAACAACAACAGCAGCAACAAAGAACAACAACAATGAGAGTGGTGGGACGATGGTGATGATGGCCGGTAACAGCACTGCTGTCAAATAAGAAAAAGAATCAACTGTGACCTTTAAAGTGTTGTTGGGTTACCATGAAATGTTACAGCTTCATGCTGCGTGTGTATCTGTATGCATGAATGTGTGTGTGTGTGTGTGTGTGTGTGTGTCTATGTGTGTAATGCATATGCATGTGTCTGCACATATATGCAAACATGTGTGTTTATATGGGTTTCAGTGCATTTTTGTGTATGTGTATGTTCAGGTGAGTGTTCAAGTGTGCATGTTTATGTGTGTGCATACATGTGTGTGTGTGTGGTGTGTGTGTGTGTGCGCACATGTGCAAGCTTGTGTATGTTTGTATAGGTTTCAGTGCAAGTTTGTGCATGTGTATGTTCATGCGTGAGTTTTCAAGAGTGCAAGTTTATGTGTGTGTATGTGTGTGCATACATATGCATGTGTGTGTGTGCGCGCGTGCACACATGTGCAAATGTGTTTCAGTGCATGTTTGTGTATGTGTATGTTCATGTATGAGTTTTCAAGAGTGCATGTTTGTGTGTGTGCATACATATGTGTGTGTGTGTGTGTGTGTGTGTGGTCATATTTACATGTTTGTGATAAAACTTTGACAAGGAAGAGGTAAACAAGTCCGGTATGCGTCAAGAAAATACACACAGATAACTCTCCATTCCTGGTGCATTCCTTTTTCTCATACAGCTAGACATAATAACTGCTATTTTAAGGCTGGCCTTCCTAAGTGCAAATCACACTCAATCACAGTATCCATTGAAGATACCATCCTGTTTGTTTTATCCACCGATATTAATAAACAAAACTTAAGAACTGTGAGCTGGAAGAATTATTAATGCTCAGCAGCATTTTGTCCTTTATGGTCTGAGTTTAAATGCTGCTGAGGTCTACTTTGCCTTTTGTCTTTTAGAGCAATGCTACTCAAAGTGGTGGTCCACGGACCAGTGCCAGTCTGCGAGCCATCAGCTGTTGGTATGCAACGAGTTACCACAAAAGAAAGAAACATTATAAAATTCTTATGTAATATTTGTATTATTTGTTTACAAAATAAATATAAGATAAAAAAACAATTCTCTTTTATTTTCTCTTTTACTTGTTTCAGTCATTTGACTGCGGCCATGCTGGAGCACCGCCTTTAGTCAAGCAAATCAACCCCAAGGCTTATTCTTTGGAAGCCTAGTACTTATTCTATCGGTCTCTTTTGCCAAACCATTAAGTTGCGAGGATGTAAACACACCACCATCGGTTGTCAAGCGATGTTGGGTGGGGGGAGACAAACACAGACACACAAACATATACACACACACACATATATATATACATATATACAACAGGCTTCTTTCAGTTTCCGTCTACCAAATCCACTCACAAGGCTTTGGTTGGCCCGAGGCTATAGTTGAAAACACTTGCCCAAGGTGACACGCAGTGGGAATGAACCCGGAACCATGTGGTTGGTAAGCAAGCTACTTACCACAAAGCCACTCTTGCACCTATTGTCAACTTTTACTATATTCATTATATATATATTGTTTCCAGTATAAATTAATATTACTAAGAAATATTACTAGTCCCTGACACACTGGAAAGGAAAAACTACCGGCATGCCACATCAGATAGTTTGAGAAGCACTGCTTTAGGGGGTCAATGAAAGAAGTACTAGTTGAGCACTGGGGTTGATAAAACCGGCTAGCCCTCTCCCTCAAAATGTCAGGCCTTGTGCCTATAGTAACAAAAAGATACTGATTTCAAATTTTGGTAAAAGGCCAGCAATTTCGTGGGTGGGTGGGATAGGTAGGTCGACTACATCGACCCCAGTGCTCGACTGGTACTTAATTTATCATCCCCAAAAGGGTGAAAGGCAATGTTGATCTTGGAGGAATTTGAACTCAGAGCATAAAGATGGATGAAATGCCACTAAGCAGTTTTTCCAGTGTGTTAACGATTCTGCCAGCTCATTGCATTTTATAACGAAAGGATATTAATAAACAAAATGCAGAAATATCTCCAAATGCCTGAAGACATCTTGATATCTTGCCTCCTTTTAGGAACAGACAACCACAAGCTTCAGAGCACTACTTTCACCGGATATGGATGGATTTGGCTGGTTTAAATACTAAAATAGTAAAGGGCTAAAGATGGACACAGTGACCAACATAGTCCTGGCTGTAGAAAAAGATGTGGCAGACAAAGTTAGATCATTATCAATCATAGATGTGTCTGCCTATGTCAGTCAGGACTGACCTTGTGGAGGCGCGTGGCTTAGTGGTTTAGGGTGCCAGCACCATAATCGTAAGATTGTGGTTTCAATTCCTGGACCAGGCGACACATGTTCTTGAGCAAAACACTTCATTCCACGGTTAAAAATTCTTTCTACTATAGTCACAAGGCCTGAAATTTCAGGGAAGTGGTGGGGCTAGTTGATTTCACCCCCCACCGCCCACCCCCGTACTCAACTGGTACTTCATTTTACCTTGGTGGAATTGAACAGAGAATATAAAGATGGACAAAATGCCACCAAGCATGATGGTGGTAGTAGCAGCAGCAGTAGCCACAGCTGTAGTAGGAGTAATGATATTCAAAATTTGTCAAAAGAATTTCAATTTCCGAAAAGATATTGTCAGCCTCTAACAGAAAAAGAAAAAGATTTTTCTCCCCAAATCATAGATAATAATAATTCTTAAATCATAAATCATAAATCATAAACCAACAAGCATATGTAAAAACAAAACAATAACAAAACTGGAAAAAAAAACAACAACCAAAAAAAAATCGATAAATCTGATTATTAATTCTTGATCTCACATTAAGCTGAAAATGGTAAATTCCCAGTTGTATATGAAACCTTAGAATTATATTAAAAGATGTGATGAAATGCTGAAGGATTGACAACTTATTATTGGTCTTATTTCTGCTTCTTAACTTTGCTAGGCATCGATTAACTCTCTCTTTGTTGTTGGCGAATTATTCTGCGATGCAAACTGCTATTAACCCTTTAGAAAAGAAGAAGCTTACCAATATGGCTGTATAGCTAAACTAAAGCAGACGGAATTATATTTATGAGATAAAAAGAGAAAAAAATAATAATAATGAATGAATGAATGAATGAATGAATGAATGCATATATAGATGTTGTCATTTAAAAAAACTGTGTGGGGGGAAAAAATATCCTTATCTCTCACTTGCCAAAGAAAAGCATGCATGTGTGTGCATGTGTATAGACATACATAGCTGTAAGATATATATATATATATGTGTGTGTATGCGTGTATATGTATATATATATATATATATATATATATATATATATGCATATGTGTATATATATATATATATATATATATATATATATATATGCATATGTATATATATATATATATATATATATATATATATATATATATATATGTGCATATGTATATATATATATATATATATGCATATGTATATATAGATATATGATAGATATATGTGCATAATATATATGTTAATATATATATGTGTGTATATGTATGTATGCATATAGTTAAGGTAGATAGATAGATAGATAAATAGATAGATAGATAGAGATATACACATGTGTATGTGTGTGTATATGCACATACATATGTGTATACACACATATGTATGTATGTATAGAGAGAGGGAGAGAGAGATAAAGAGAAAGAGATATTAAAGACACATAGGCACACACACGAAAAAATATAGTTGTAATATATCCCTGCAGAGATTGTTGCTGTTTTCTTTCTCACTGATAAATCGCTAACTTCAGAAATCAATCCAGATACTAAAAGCGAGATAAAAGCAAGGATGTTGTGCATGTGTATGTATATGTGCACGTATACACATGCACACACAACCACACAGTACAGTATGTATATCAAGAAGGGTATCCAGGCATAGAAACCATACCTAAGAAGACATTGGAGTATAATGCAGTCTTTGCACTTATCAGATCCTGTCAAACTCTCCAACCCATGGCAGCATGGAACATGGATGTTAAATGATGATGATGATGATGATGATGATGATGACGACGACGATGATGACGATGAAAATGATGATGATATATACTTTTCTTTTTTACTTGTTTCGGTCATTTGACTGTGGCCATGCTGGAGCATCGCCTTTAGTTGAGCAAATCGACCCCAGGAATTATTTTTTGTAAGCCTAGTATTTATAATATCAGTCTCTTTTTGCCGAACTGCTAAGTTACGGGGACGGAAACACACCAGCATTGGTTCTCAAGTGATGTTGGGGTAGACAAACACAGACACAACCATATAGACACACATACATATATATATATACATATATATATGACGGGCTTCTTTCAGTTTCCATCTATTAAATCCACTCACAAGGTTTTGGTCGGCCCGAGGCTATAGTAGAAGACACTTGCCCAAGGTGCCACACAGTGGGACTGAACCCAGAACCATCTGGTTGGTAAGCAAGCTACTTACCACACAGCCACTCCTGCGCCTACTATATAGCAAAAGCCATTTGCTTCCCACTGCTGGGTAAAAGTTGTTTAGTTGTACCATGGATTTTATAATAAAAACATATCATTTAAAGCTTTAGAAAATCCATTATTGGTATTCTGCATTTTTTTTTTTTTTTGCTTTTTGACTTTTCTCATTGCGGAAGTTTTGTTAAATATGTGAATCATATGTTATCTAATATTCTGGAGGTTTGATTTAACGCTTATAGAATAATTGAACCAATCTCTGAGGCCACCATTTTTGTTTTGACTTTAAATTGATTTTCAGTATGTTATGAAGTCAATAAGGTTGTGAACCACTGACTGATTGATTGATTGATCGGCTGATCAATACATACATACATACATACATTCATACATACACACCATACATGCATGTATGCATACATACGTATATACACACCATACATGCATGTGTACACAAACACATACCAGACAAACAATAACAGGCAAAAGGAATGTATTTATATGATAGAAAGTTGTGTGTATATGCTACATGATAGAATCAAGGCTTGACCACATCATGTAGCTTGTACATGCAACTTTCTCATGTAAATATGTTTCTTACACTTGTTTTGGTTTGTCTGTCTTTTTTCTTCCTTATCCACATGAAGATCGTTATTCTAGCCTACTTCATTAACTCCGCACTACTTAACACTGACAAAGAAGTTGGAGTTTAAGATTTTGATTTCTCTGAGCACAACTTAATGACTATCCATGCCAAGTATTTTATCACCTATTCTTCATATATATATATATATATATATATATATATATATATGGCGCAGGAGTGGCTGTGTGGTAAGCAGCTTGCTAACCAACCACATGGTTCCGGGTTCAGTCCCACTGCGTGGCATCTTCGGCAAGTCTTCTGCGATAGCCCCGGGTCGACCAATGCCTTGTGAGTGGATTTGGTAGACGGAAACTGAATGAAGCCTGTTGTATATATGTATATATATATATATGTGGGGGGGGGAGGGGGTTGTGTGTCTGTGTTTGTCCCCCAACATCGCTTGACAACCGATGCTGGTGTATTTACGTCCCCGTAACTTAGCCGTTCGGCAAAAGAGACCGATAGAATAAGTACTGGGCTTACAAAGAATAAGTCTCGGGGTCGATTTGCTCGACTAAAGGCGGTGCTCCAGCATGGCCGCAGTCAAATGACTGAAACAAGTAAACAAGTAAAAGAATATATATCATCATCATCATCATCGTCTAACGTCTGCTTTCCATGCTAGCATGGGTTGGACGATTTGATTGAGGACTGGTGAACCAGAAGGCTACACCAGGCTCCAATCTTGATCTGGCAGAGTTTCTACAGCTGGATGCCCTTCCTAACGCCAACCACTCTCGGAGTGGTTGGCGTTAGGAAAAACATTTTTCTGTGTGTATTCCACTGATGAGGCAAAACATTCCTAAGTGCAAAGCCAGAAACCTGGGATCTGGAATTATCCAGTAATTTTTTACTAGTTTCATCTTGTCTCTTTGTCTTCTCTCCGTGTTGCTATAGTGACACTTAAGGTGGTTTTAGAGTCAGATCATGGCTGCTATTTTCAGCATGGTGGTATCTTGTAGATACCCTAATTTATAATTTTAATAATTATTACCTTTGAAGGTTATTTTTTCCATGCTGGCCACTTGATAAGATCATTATTTTATTTTAATTAACGATCTTATCCTTATTATTTATATATATATATATATATATATATATATATATATATATATATATATATATATACAGTATTAATAATGGGAATATATTCAACATTTAACACCAATGCACATATTTAGCCCAGGGGGCTAAATAGCAGTAGCATTCTTCCCTTTCCTGGGACTGCCACATTAAATTGGCAACAAACCATAACTTTATTGTGCTGCTACTGTATAAGTCTCTCTGGGAGATTTAGAGATGCAATACTTCTAATAATACTTTGTAAGGTGCATAAAACTCCATGTATCTATGATATTTTCAGTCAGAAATATTTTTGTGAAACTGTCGTATGTGGGACTTACTACACTTTTGAAAAATGCTAAACCGTTGTACTACACTTTGACAATCTTCATATCTTAGCATCTGAAGCAGCTGGAGATACAATAGCTTGACCAAAAGAACCGGCTATTGCAAGCAAAATTAAATATTGAAAAAAATGCATTTGGGTAAATTTGGACATATGACAGTTTAACATAATAGCAATGATATATAGTCACTCCAAATAAATGAATAATAAAATTCACAGACAAGAGGACGTTTACAAGGAATGTATTTGTTTGACACTCAGTAAAAACAGAGTGTCTTTGACATTTTAAGCATAGCTCTTCATCAGAAAGGATTCTAGTCAATATTAAGTGACTAGAATCCTTCGATGACATCTGTCTACGCCACATCCTTTGTGTCCGATGGCATCACTTTGCACCAACAATTCGGTGCGACACCAGTGCAAAATCACCTCCCTCTGACAAGTCATCCTAACGAGACGTCTGCGTTGGCTGGGTCATGCCCTCCGTCGTCAACCAGGAGAATTCAACTATGAAGCAATTGCCCCAGCTCCCCTTCAGGGTTGGTGAAAGCGATGTGGTGGACAACGAAAAACCTGGCTGATGACGGTCAAGGCTGATCTGGAATCCAACCTAGGCCCCCATGTCTACAGCGTTCACCACTGGAATAAGGAGTGGTTGGAGATCATGCGGTTGTTAGCCTCAAATCGCCAGGCCTGGTCGACGTTTGTGAGAGATGCAGCACTGAGGATGAATGAAGCCAGCTCAACCCACCCCGGGTGGATGCTGTCTCAAGACAAGTCAAAAGTCTTCATCAGAAAGGAGAAAAGGAAAAGTCTAAAGAAGGAAATGAAATCACCATCATGCATGACCATTTATTCTTCCTTGCACAAAAACAGTGGGCCAAGAGATTGGCCCAATTGTCTGAAAAGGGTTAAATCAGACCTATGCACTGCAATATCTAATAGCACATATACAACGTACTCGACTACAAAAAAAAAAAAAAAAAAATCTGAAGAATTTAGTGATGGTCTGTGTTGGCAAAATGAAGTTGAAGAATTTAACACTAAATACAAACTTTCCACTCACCTTTGAAGCACCGACACTTATTGTTTCAAAATCCTCCAAATATTCTTCTAACTCATACTTTAGCACTTTGCGAAGTGTAGTTCCGGTGTCAGGGGTGAGATTGAAACTCACCAATTCTGACATGCGCTCCCAGTGACGTGACCTCATCCCAGGGTTACACATTATTGTTATTAGAGGAATGTTTTTCTGAAATATAAAAGAGAAGAAGAGAAAAATAGGTCAACTAAGAATTACATCAATTTAAATATTCGTTAAGTAAATCTTTTATCATTTATCGTTTACTTGTTTCAGTCATTGGCTTGTGACCATACTGGAGCACTGCCGCAAAGGACTTTAGTTGAAAAAGATCAACCCTAGTACTTTTTCTTTCTTTCTGTAAATCTGGTAGTTTTTCTGTTGGTCTCTTATGCCAAACTGCTGTGTTATGGAGATGTAAACAAACCAACACCAATTGTGAAGCAGTGGGGAGAAGAGAATGGACAAACACAGACACAACGTCTGCTCAACGATTAGCCAGAGATGATTCTTAAAATGAGAATATCTGAAACAAACTCAACTGCTCTCACAAATGAAAATACTAAAAATGAACCCGACTACTCTCAAAAATTTAGTAAAAAATTTGGAAAAATAATCCCAAATCCTTGTTTGGTACCAGATTGATCCCAAAATCTAATCAGTTTGTGCCAGCCACAAGGCCAAACATCTCTGAAAGTTTCATCTGAATCCATTCAGTGGTTCTTGAGATATCTTGTCCACGGGCAAACAAACAAACAAACACAACTGAAAACAATACCTCCTTCTTTGCTAAGGGGGGGGGGGGGTAATAATATATATCATTATCATTGCTGTTTTTTATATCTGCTTTTCTATGCTGGCATGGATTATAATGACAGTAATAGAGTTGAAATTTTGATGATGGTGGTTGTGATAGTGGAAATGGTGATGCTACTCATAATAATCCAACAGTAAAAAACCATGCTAAAACTGATGTTGCCCGTGCTGGTGCTACATAAAAAGCACTCAGTCCACTCTGCAGAACGGTTGGGGTTAGGAAGGGCATCCAGCCATAAAAACCACACCAAAACAGACAGCAAAGCATGGTGCAGTCTTCTACCTAGCCAGCTCCTGTCAAACTGTCCAACCCATGCCAGCATGGAAAACGGACATTTGATGATGATGATGATGATGCTAACCATGATGTCGATGATGATGATGATGCTAACCATGATGTCGATGATGATGATGATGCTAACCATGATGTCGATGATGATGATGCTAACCATGATGTCGATGATGATGATGATGATGCTAGCCATGATGTCGATGATGATGATGATGCTAACCATGATGTCGATGATGATGCTAACCATGATGCCAATGATGATGACGATGCTAACCATGATGTCGAATATGATGATACTAACCATGATGTCGATGATGATGATGCTAACCATCATGTCGATGATGATGATGCTAACCATCATGTCGATGATGATGATGCTAGCCATGATGTCGATGATGATGCTAACCATCATGTCGATGATGATGCTAACCATGATGCCGATGATGATGACGATGCTAACCATGATGTCGATGATGATGATGATGCTAACCATGTTGATGATGACGATACTAACCATGATGTCGATGATGATGATGATGCTAACCATGATAATGACAATGCTAACCATGATGATTACGATGCTAACCATGATGATGATGATGATGCTAACCATGATGTCGATGATGATGATGATGCTAACCATGATAATGACAATGCTAACCATGATGATGCTGATGATGATGCTAACCATGATGTCGATGATGATGATGATGCTAACCATGATGATGACAATGCTAACCATGATGATGATGATTATAATTATGACAACGACAATGATGAATAAAGTCACTGTTGCCTTACCTTGAATTGTTTCAGTTCCTCCAGCACCGTATCACACACCCTGGGTCCTACAGGTAGATGCAGCTCCTCTTCAGGCTCCACCTCTTCTTCTTCCACTACCATCATTCTCCTCTTTTTCTTCTTCTCCCTCTCCCGCTCATCCTTCTCCATCACCAGTTTCTTTTCCTTTGTCTTGAATATTTTATGCAGCTTATAAATCTCTCGAGTAAACTCTTCCACACCTTTTTCAACATCGTCGGAATTCAGCTCCAGGAATGACCCATCCATCCACCTACAATCACAGCAATTCTTGGATATTAACAAAATGGATGGACACGATGAAGGCTAAAGATCCTTCTCATGTCATATAGAGTCATAAGATCAGTTTCCCAGTTTCTGTGACATATATATAATCCCTTGCCCTAGTTCATTACAAGATTAAACATTTTTTGTCAACTGAGTGGACTGGAGCAACATGAAGTCTAGTGATTCGTTCAAAAACACAACACATCACCTGGTCCAGGAATTGAAATTGCAATCTTAGGATTAGGAGTCCAACACCCTAACCACTAAGCCACACAACTGCACTTGAAGGGACAGGACCAATGTGAAACAAATATTTTTGTGCAAGAACACAAAGCATCGCCCCGTCCAGGAATTGAAATCACAATCTTAGGATTATGAGCCCAAAACCCTAACCACTCAGTTTTGTGCTTCTACTTGACATAGACTGGAGCAATGTGAAATAAAGTGATTCAGTTGTGGTAATAATTACTGTTATTAATACTACTCACAGTAAGGTAGTGAGCTAGCAGAATCATTAGAGTGAAGGCGGCGAGCTGGCAGAAACGGTACCACGAAGGGCGAAATGCTTAGCGGTATTTCGTCTGCCGTTACGTTATGAGTTCAAATTCCGCCGAGGTCGACTTTGCCTTTCATCCTTTCGGGGTCGATAAATTAAGTACCAGTTATGCACTGGGATCGATGTATTCGACTTAATACCTATGTCTGTCCTTGTTTGTCCCCTCTGTGTTTAGCCCCTTGTGGGTAATAAAGAAATAGGTATTTCGTCTGCTGCTATGTTCTGAGCTCGAATTCCGCCGAGGTCAACTTTGCCTTTCATCCTTCCGGGGTCGATTAAGTAAGTACCAGTTATGCATTGGGGTCGATATAATCTATTTCTTTATTGCCCACAGGGGGCTAAACATAGAGGGGACAAACAAGAACAGACAAAGGGATTAAGTCAATTACATCGACCCCAGTGCGTAACTGGTACTTATTTAATCGACCCCGAAAGGATGAAAGGCAAAGTCGACCTCGGCGGAATTTGAACTCAGAAAGTAGCGGCAGACGAAATACGGCTACACATTTCGCCCGGCGTGCTAACAGTTCTATCCTTGTTTGTCCCCTCTGTGTGTAGCCCTTGTGGGCAGTAAAGAAATAAGAAGCATTAGAGTGCTGGCCGAAATGCTTAGCGGTATTTCCCTCGTTGTTATGTTGTGAGTTTAAATTCTACCAAGGTCAACTTTACCTTTCATCCTTTCGGGGGTCAATAAAAATAAGTACCAGTCGAACACTGGGATTGATGTAATCGACTAATCCCCTCCCCCAAAATTACTGCAGTTGTGGCAAAATTTGAAACCATTATTACCAACCACACTTATTTCCATCATCTTACCAACCAGTCAAAAAAGAGGCTCTGGAAGGGTATTTAAATATGGCTGACTCTTGATCAACAAGATTCACGACTACAACAAATAATGCTGGATACCATACCTCTGTTCTTAGAAGAGTAAAACCTATCTATCGCTAACCATTTCCAATCTTCTTATTCAATAATCTCACCAGTTCAATAACCAGAATTACTACATTGGTCAAGAACACAATGCATTGTCTGGACCAGGAATTGAAATGGAAATCTTAGGATTGTAAGCACAACACCATAACCACTAAGCTATGAGTTTCCACTTGAGTGAACTGGAGCAATGTGAAATAAAGTGTTTTGCTCAGAAACACAACGCGTCACTTGGTCCAGGAATCGAAATCGCAATCTTAGGATCTTGAATCCAACACTCTAACCACTAAGCCATGCACCTCCACAGCAAAACAGAAAGTTTAAAAAGCAAAAAGCCAACATAAGCAACCCTCTTTCAAAACAAGCAAGTGAACTCTGAACTAAAGCAGGGGTTCCCAAATTCAAATAAATTTATATCCTCACACCTGGGGTAAATTTGATGATTCTGGCTTTTTCTTTATTTTCCGAGTTGAAATGTTGCCAAAGTCAACTTTCTCTTTCATCCTTTCAGAGGCAATAAAATAAGTACCAGTTGTGCACTGGGGTAATATAATTGGCTAGTCTCCTAGTTTATTTTCTGTCTTATATTTGATAAAAGGAAGCTTTCCCGAAACTAATAGAAGCATTAAACAAGCTATGTAGAGTGAAACATTATCTTGTCTTTGTCATTACTTTGAGGTCATATTAAAAATATTTGTGTATACACACACACACACACGCATGTATATGTATATGTATAAGTATATATATGTGTATATATGTATACATGTCATCATCAGCATCATTATCATTTAACATCTACTTGCCATGCTGGCATGGGTTGGATGGTTGGACAAGAAATGGCAAGCCAGAAGACTCTATTAAGTTCTATTGTCTGTTTTGATATGGTTTCTACAGCTGGATGCCCTTCCTAACATGTGTGTATGTGTGTCCATAGAGGGAGATGGATGGATGGATGGATGGATGGATGGATGGACGGACGGACGGACGGACAGACAGACGGACAGACAGACGGACAGACAGACAGATAGATAGGCAGACAGGACGGAGAGATGTAAATATGCATATATCTTTTATTGAAATACCTATTAGCAGAGAATATAAGAATTAAAGAGTTAACAGAAAGATTGGTGCTTTATGAAAGAATTCCCTTGTTAATATTTGTCCTACATTGAATCGAAGCAGACCTGTTCACCAACGACACAACTGCTCACATTTTGAGATATGAGATGAAGAAAAGAAGAGATATCGAGTGATATCATTGCAAGCAGTAATTTGATTAAAGTTTTGCTAAATACTAACGAGCTACTGGCCTCAATATAATCAGCTATATGTCCCTCACCTGAATAATATTAGTGGTATTGAACATATGCTAAAAATCCTTATTGTAATGTGTCTCGATATAATGGAACAAGATGAAGAATATCGATCGATATCCACCAGAGCACGAATAAAATATCCAATAGATAGTCTATTGAGATATTGATTGATTTTTATTGCTAGTAGTAATTGGGATTAAGAGTGGCTAAGTACAAAAGTGGGATACATACTTTGTTAATTTAGATGCAAGCTAACTGTGAAATGTGGTGAGTTGGTGAAATATTTATCATACAATCCAGACAAAAGAATCGGCAATCTTCAAAGATGGAATTGTGAATTATTTATTCATCACGTAACAGTGTCCAGTATTTTCTGCTTCTGGGATGGACATAACACTGTCAGTACACGTACACACACACACACATGGAAGCACACATGGAAACACACTGACAAATATATTAACATATACACATGAATAAGCACCATATATGATCACTGAGACACCACAACACTTGCATGCATACGCAAAAACACAAACACACACATGTAAAAAAAAAAACACGTTCATGAATATATTAATACACATGCATAATCACCACAGACAATCAGATACACTGATGCAAAACACACACACACACACACGTAACTCAGAGAGATGACATAATGTTATTTATATATGTATGTGTGTATAAATTCATCTGAAGCATACAGAGGGGATTAAGGAGGCGCATTGGCCCAGTGGTTAGGGCAGCGGACTCGCGGTCATAGGATCGCAGTTTCGATTCCCAGACCGGGCGTTGTGAGTATTTATTGAGCGAAAACACCTAAAAGCTCCACGAGGCTCCGGCAGGGGATGGTGGTGATCCCTGCTGTACTCATTCACCACAACTTTCTCTCACTCTTACTTCCTGTTTCTGTTGTACCTGTATTTCAAAGGGCCGACCTTGTCACTCTCTGTGTCACGCTGAATATCCCCGAGAACTACGTTAAGGGTACACGTGTCTGTGGAGTGCTCAGCCACTTACATGTTAATTTCACGAGCAGGCTGTTCTGTTGATTCGGATCAACCGGAATCCTCGTCGTCGTAACCAATGGAGTGCTTCCACAGAGGATATTACACATAAATGAAAACAGAAAAGACTCCACACACTTACAATACAAAACTGTATTGAGTAGTCATGTTTTTAAACCACAGCATAAACAAGAACTACATATGTACATACCTGTGGAGGCGCAATAGCGCAGCGGACTCACGGTCGGAGGATTGCAGTTTCAATTCCCAGACCAGGTTTTGTGTGTGTTTGTTGAGCGAAAACACCTAAAAGCTCCACGAGGCTCTAGCAGGGGGTAATGGCAACCCCTGTCATACTCTTTCGCCCCAACTTTCCTGTTTCTTGAGTAATGCTGCGATGGACTGGCGTCCCGTCCAGCTGGGGGGGAACACATACACCACAGAAACCGGGAAACTGGGCCCATGAGCCTGGCTAGGCTTGAAAAGGGCACATAAATAAAAACAATAACATATGTATATATATGAAAGAGAGGGAGAGAAAGAGAAAAAGAAAAGAGAGAGAAAGAGAAAAGAGACAGAGGGAGAGAATCTGTATGTGTTAATTTGTGTTACTACATACACAAGGATTACACATAAATTAACAAGGATTCAGCACATTTCCAATATAAATTGTACTGAGCACATCCATGCTGGCACCATATATAAAACACCCATGCTGGTCCTATATATAAAGCACAAAAGCACCTTTGTGCCAGTGCCATGTTTAACCCTTTCGTTACCAAACCGCCCAAAGCCGCCCGAAAAAAGTTTTGGTTAATGTGACCAAACCGCCCAAAGCCGCCCGAATTTACCTATTCATATTTAAATGAGAATATCAGAGCAAATCTCTTTAGTACATTCGTGAAAACACGTATTATACTTCGTAAACAGTTCAACTACAGTTTTGTACAATAATCGAAGAGTAATTTTAATTCCGTGAATTTTGGGAGATTTTTTTCCGAAATTTGTTCCTATTGTGTTTTCAAAATTTGTAATTCTGACAAAAAATGGATACGAATTTCATTATATCAAGCAGCGAGTCAGAATTCGAAGGATTTTCTACTGAAGACCTTCATAAATCTAACTCTATGACTGAAAAAAAAAAGCATGTGGTATTTGATAATGAATCTGATGTTTCATTTTCCGAAAGTGAAAACTGTGAATCCGAGATCTCCGACAGCGATAAAGAAAATGAATTGGCACCTGAATGGAGTGAAAATTTAAAAACTGTTTCTTTCGGTGACTTTTCTGAAGAAACTGGACCAAGCCACTGACTTTCCCAGGAGAGTAAAGCCTTAGACTATTTCTTTTTACTTTTTCGAATGAGCCTATTTGAAATCATTACGGCGGAAACGAACCATTACGCTAAACGTAAACAAAGCGAAAGAAACGATAGTTTGTGGTTTCCCACAACCTTAAATGAAATTAAGACTATTTTGCTATAAATATTATTATGGGTATCAGAAAGTTACCTAGAATAACAAATTCTATCGTAAAATTTTCTTGTATACCCAATTGAATATTAGCTAATAACCCATTTTCTATAGCGATGTTTGAACAAAATTTTAATAATTTTATATTTTGTTGAATTTACCTGTATCTACCTGCAATTAGAGTCACTTTGTGACAAAAATTATAGTATAGAATTGGTTGAGAATATTTCATTAAATTATCTTCCAAAAATCAGTTTAATATATCGATAAATAAAAAAGTTATAGTTGCTTAATGAAACCAGACTAAATTTATGATTACGTTAGAAATTAATTGAAACACATAAGGGGTGTAATTTGGTCAGAAATATAGTAACGAAAGGGTTAAAGCACCTATATTGGGACCACAAGGAAAGCACCCAACAAACTAATAAACTATGTAAAGTGGTTGGTGTTAAGAAGGGCAGCCAGTTGTGGAAACCAAGCCAAAACAAATCAGAGCCTGGACAGCTCTCCAGCCGGACAGCTCCAGTCACACCACCTAATCCTCCTTACCAACATGGAAAATGGACATTAAATGACAATGATGATGATGATAAGCAAGAATATGTGTATATAAGAGAGAAAGAGAGAGTTAGAGTGTGTGTGTGTGTGTGTTTAATACATCAAAATCTGACAGTTTATTTGACACACACTAAGAGCACCATCCGAGTGTGATCATTGCCAGAGCAGCTAACTGGCTTCTGTGCCAGTGGCACGTAAAAAGCACCATTTGAGCGTGGTCGTTACCAGCGTCGCCTTACTGGCACTTGTGTCGGTGGCACGTAAAAAAACATTCGAGTAAGGCCACGTAAAAAACACCATTTGAGCGTGGCTGTTGCCAGTACCGCCTGACTGACCCTCATGCCGGTGGCATGTAAAAGCACCCGCTACACTCTCGGAGTGGTTGGCGTTAGGAAGGGCATCCAGCTGTAGAAACTCTGCCAGATCAAGACTGGAGCCTGGTGCAGCCATCTGGTTTGCCAGTCCTCAGTCAAATTGTCCAACCCATGCTAGCATGGAAAGCGGACGTTAAACGATGATGATGATGATGAATCAGTTAGTTACCAGATGAAACACAAGTAGACTGTCGTTTTCTTCCTATAATAAATGTGTCTTCACACTCTAATCCTTGTATTGAGTTCAATATCAGATAATGTTTGCTTGTGGTAAGTAAATGTTAGGGGATACATTTGGCTGTTGCAGCATGTGCAGTTTCTTACAGAGACAAAAGTGACAGCTGTGTGCATGAAGTGAATAGTAGATGCTTTGTTGAGAATGTTCCAGGTTATAGGTTGAAAAGAAAATAAAAAATGCAAACTGACACAACTTTCTCATGAAGCACCCACATGGCCAATTGCTATAATCAAATCTCTTGCCAACTCAGAGGATTCTTTCCTTCCTGGGCAGTTGTCTGTAAGGTGACTCTTAACTCATTTGATGGTATTTGTAAGGACTTACAACAACTGATTTCAAGAGTAGGTTTACCCAGCACATGCACTCCTTCAGGCCCAGAGACAAGAAACACCCCACCACCACCACCACCAACATCACTTCAGTTGCTGCTACAACTACTTTTAGAGCTACTGCTGCTACAATAGAAACAACAACAACAACAACAACAACAACTACTACTACTACTACTACTACTACTACTACTACTACTACTACTACTACTACTACTACTACTACTACTACAGTGAAAAATGAATGAGGTTGAAGCAAAACATAGAACCAACTTTCTCTCTGACTTCTGCCATTTAACAATAACAGTGAAGAGTCTGACAAATGGATCGAGGAGTGTCGTGATTTCATCAATGTCTGGATAATGAGTCAGTGGGTACTTGTATAGTACTTCTTCCTGTAAAAAGCAAAAGAAGAAGGCAATAAAAACCAAGGGAGGTAAAACTGTATCACACAGACAAGTAAGGGAAATGGTTAGTTCACATTGAAAGCACTCTGTCGGTTACGACGACGAGGGTTCCGGTTGATCCGAATCAACGGAACAGCCAGCTCGTGAAATTAACGTGTAAGTGGCTGAGCACTCCACAGACACGTGCACCCTTAACATAGTTCTCAGGGATATTCAGCGTGACACAGAGAGTGACAAGGCCGGCCCCTTGAAATACAGGTACAACAGAAACAGGAAGTAAGAGTGAGAGAAAGTTGTGGTGAAAGAGTACAGCAGGGATCACCACCATCCCCTGCCGGAGCCTCGTGGAGCTTTTAGGTGTTTTCGCTCAATAAACACTCACAACGCCCGGTCTGGGAATCGAAACCGCGATCCTATGACTGCGAGTCTGCTGCCCTAACCACTGGGCCATTGCGCCTCCACTTAGTTCACATTACTCCATAGGGAGCATGAAGCTGGTTTCCCTGTCTCTCTGGTGTATATATTCCTCCCAAGATAAGATGCTGATCTGTTACAGAATTATCCATTTTTAACAGCTGAGGGAACTGGAATAATGTGAAATGAAGGGTTTTGTTTAAGAATATAATGCATTGCTCAGTCCAGAAATTGAAACCACAATCTTACAATCATGAGTTCAACATTCTAACCACTAAGCCACGGTAAGGGGCAATAAAATTATTGCTGTGTTGGACAAAATGCCTTGTGGTATTTAGTTATGTCCCTTTAGATCACTAACCATCATCATTGTTTGACCGTGGTCGAGACAATGGAATTTACTATGTTATGCCAGACTTCACGGCCCATCATAGCATTATGGAGGTCCTGTTGCTGGATGCCTGTATTCCTGGAGATCAGTAATGGACAAACTGCAGCCATGGAACTTTCTGAATGGCATACCTAATGAAAAATTACCTTGACTTTTTTTTTTTTAGTAATGCAGCCCACCTGATGATGAGCCATGGCTCCTCCAGCCTGCTTTAGCCTGGTTGCTCATGCCTGCTTTAGATTCGGAACTTAAATCGTGCTGATTCTAGCTTTACCTTCCATGTTTTATCCAAGTTGATAAAATTAAGTACTAGTGATATACTGATGTCATTTTAATTATTTGCAACCTCCCTCATATAAACTCTCCTTATATGGTCAAGCAATTATACAGAGGTGGCCTTTAAATGGCCATATGACCTGCTAGAAGTAACAACCAAAATTTTCTCCAGCCTTGTCTTTTGAAGAACAATAAAATGATATACTAAATTAGTAGTTCTCAACCAGTTTTGGGTTTTGGGTCATTTTTGGCCCAAAACATTTCTTTCCATATATCTGTTTTTCACCACTTTCCCCCTCTCATCCCGTATCTATCTCCCCATCAGTCTACAGCACTTTCTTTAGTGCATGTCTTTCCATTTTCTTCTGCCCCTCTGTTACCCTTGTCTTCAGTACATGTTTCTGTAGGTCTTCTGTCTTTCTCTGCTTTCTATACATCTCTTCTTACACTTGCCTCTTTTTGAATGCATATCTCTTCATGAGCTGGCAGAAACGTGAGCACGCCAGGCGAAATGCGTAGCCGTATTTCGTCTGTTGTTACGTTCCGAGTTCAAATTCCGCCAAGGTCGAATCTGCCTTTCATCCTTTCGGGGTCGATAAGTTAAGTACCAATTACGCACTGGGGTCAATGTTATCGACTTAATCCCTTTGTCTGTCCTTGTTTGTCCCCTCTGTGTTTAGCCCCTTGTGGGTAGTAAAGAAATATATCTACAGCATGTATTTTTCTATATGTATGCCACTCCTGTCCCCTATGCTCTCTCATCCTCCATTTACTTCCCATAAATCAAATGACAGCCAGCCTACTGTTCTGATCCAACAACTTTTGTTGTTTACTTATTCAGCTCAGTCACTCTGTCTGTCAATCTCTCCCTCTCTCTCAAACTTGTATGCCCCTCCCTCTCTCTCAAACTTGTATGCCCCTCCCTCTCTCTCAAAACTTGTATGCCCCTCCCTCTCTCCCAAACTTGTATGCCCCTCCCTCTCTCTCTCAAACTTGTATGCCCCTTCCTCTCTCTCAAACTTCTATGCCCGTCCCTCTCTCTCAAACTTCTATGCCCTCCTTCTCTCAAACTTGTATGCCCCTCCCTCTCTCTCTTTATTCCCCTCTAGTTTCATTCCTTTACATCATACATCAAACAGTGTCGAACCTACCTTGTTGATCCAAGTAACTTGTGTTCTTGCTTCGTTCAACCGTTTCTGTACTGCAGCACCGTCTTTGATGTATTGCTGCATCATGTCAAGTTCACCAAAATCATTGAATTCATCAACACGGTGCCTCAACTTTACCAATTCCAATACCAACTTCTCTCGGCGTTCTAGCAATATCTTCTCTCCTCTCTGCTTATAGAAGTCCATCAACTTCAAAAAGAAAAAAAAAAAAGGTGATCATCTCTTCATTATTAGCAACGTATTATTTTCATTACTAACAACATATTACCATCAAGTCACTGAATACTGGGTGTTTGAATACATATTCAATGACCATAAAGTTTGTTAATTCCTTTATGTTTGTTAACAGCCAAAAAAATAGGTGACCATTTTTTTCGTTATTAACATGTTACCATCAAACCACTGAATACTGCTGGTGGCACATGAAAAAAACATTTGAGCAAGGTCGTTGCCAGTGCCGCTGGAATGG
>NC_043007.1:24998212-25050712 GCF_006345805.1 Octopus sinensis
TTATCCACAATAAGCACAAAGATACTCTCAAGCCACTTGCCATATATTTTACTGTAGACTACCGTAAATCGTCAAGTATAATCCGTATTTTTTTCCCAAAATTTAAAGGTCAAAATCCTAGTGCATACTATATACGAGGTTAAAAATGAAAAATATTTTCTAAGCAATGTCTGAGTCTCTATTTGTTGTCTGGCAATGTTTATTCAGATGCATTTTGTGATATCGGGCGCGAAAACACCTTAAGATAAGCCTGAAAGCAATGAAGTCATAAAAGAATCATTCATAACTTGCAGTAAGCAACATTTTTTAAACATTATTTCTTTATTTTCTGCAAACAAAATGCACAAAAAAGCTACATGTTTGTATTATGTTATAATATACAATAATAATAAAGAACATTACCGTATACATTTTTACAAACCAAAGGACGTTATATAGACCTCCTTACTCAAGTTAGAGAAGGGGTGCGTATTATACACAAGGTTTAGGTTTTTCAGAGGTACGGCCCCCTAAAAATCCCCTGCGTATTATACTCAAGAGCAGACTATACTTGAGGATTTACGGTACTTACTTCGATGTGTAAGCCCAGGTTTGTCAGTCCAGCAGACTGAGTATATTCCACAAAATTAATCATGTCCATTAATTCTTCACTGGTTTCTGGCTCTTTCTCAGCTCTCTGCTTGATATGTTCGAATTCCTGGCAAATCCTGCAGTAGCAACAACAACAACAACAATGACAACAACATCCTCATTGCTGTCATACACATCATCAAAGACAACAAATATCCTCTTCATTCTCCTCTTCACCATCATTATTACCACATCATACAACAACAGCAACATTACCATCACCTTCATACAACACACAACAGCAATATCATCCATCATCATAAACATCACCAGCAAGTAAAACAACAATACCACCACCACCACCATTATCCTCATCCCCACCCACTGTCACAGTCATCATCATCATGACTGTCATTAAATATCCATTTTCCATGCAATGGATTATACAGCTTGACAGAAGCTGGCAAGGCCCGGTGCCACACCAGGTTCCATAGTCTGTTTTGGCTTGGTTTCTAATGAAGGATGCCCTTCCTAATGCCAACCACTTTACAGAACAAACTGGGTGCTTTTCACATGGTGCCATCACCAGTGCTTTTTACATAGCACTAGAACCAGAGCTTTTTATGTGGCACCATCACCAATGCTCTTTACATAGTGCTAGCACCAGAGCTTATGTGGCACCATCACCAATGTTTTTTACATGGCACCATCACCAATGCTCTTTACATAGCACTAGAACCAGAGCTTTTTATGTGGCACCATCACCAATACTTGTTACATGGCACCATCACCAATGCTTTTTACATAGCAGCAGCACCAGAGCTTTTTACATGGCACCAGCACTAATGCTTTTTATGTGGCACCAGCACCAATGCCTTTTATGTGGCACTAGAACCAGTACTTTTTATATGGTGTCATCACCACTGATTTTACATAGCACCAGCACCAGTGCTTTTTATGTGGCACCAGCACCAGTACCTTTTATGTGGCACCAGCACCAGTGCTTTTGACATGGCATCATCACCAGTGCTTTTCATATAGCACCAGTGCCTTTTAAGAGGCACCATCACCAGTGCTTTTTACATAGCCCCAGCATCAGTGCATTTGACATGGCACCATCACCAGTGCTTTTTCTGTGGCACCAACACCAGTGATAATAGACATATATAAGATCTATTTTGTATAGATCTTATGTATGTCTATTATCACTGGTGCTGGTGCCACATAAAAAGCACTGGTGTATACAAAATATGTAGTTTGCTCACAGTTTTTAACATCTATACAGTGGAAAGTAAACCAATGTAAATAAATATTGTTATTCTCTTCACATACAGACAAGCAAAGGAAATAACCCTGACATGTGCAAACTAACAAGATGTAAAACCCTGCTGTCTCTCATTAATATCTTTCCTGTCAACTTTTCCCCAAAGAAGACCTGTCCAAAATGTTGGATTTTCCACTCCCCCATAGCAAGTTTACTATATTCTTTTTATTGATTTTTACCAAATAATACAATTCTTGCCGATACAGCCAACATCAGTTTTTGCGGAGTCTGTCTGATCATGTATTTGTATTTGTTTACTTTCGACAGCATAGGTATTAAAAAACTGTAGGCTGGCTGTATTAAATTTATCTTGGATTTTCTAATACATACCGTTTGTGAATAAACTGTTTAACTATAACTAATAAATGTATCGGTACAGGCGTGACTGTGTGGTAAGAAGCTTGCTTCCCAACTACATGGTTCTGGGTTCAGTCCCATTCTTGGGCAAGTGTCTTCTACTATAGCCTCGGGCTAACCAAAGCCTTGTGTGTGAATTTGGTAAACAGAAACTGAAAGAAACCCACCATATATATATATATATGTATGTATCTGTGTGTGTTTTTATGTCTGCGTTTGTCCCCAAATCACCATTTGAAAACCAGTGATGATGTGTTTATGTCCCCATAACTTTGCAGTTCGGCAAAAGGGACCAACAGAATAAGTACTAGACTTTAAATAAATAAGTCCTGGGGTCAATTTGTTTGACTAAAACTCTTGAAGGCAGTGCTCCAGCATGGCTGCAGTTCAATGACTGAAATAAGTAAGAGAATAAAAGAATGCATTTATGGTGAGTATTATCATAATCATCGTTTAACGTCCGCTTTTCATGCTAGCATGGGTTGGACAATTTTGACTGAGGGCTGGCGAACCAGATGGCTGCACCAGGCTCCAATCTTGATCTGGCCAAGTTTCTACAGCTGGATGCCCTTCCTGACACCAACCACTCCGAGAGTGTAGTGGGTGCTTTTTACATGCCACCGGCATGGGGCCAGTCAGGCGGTACTGGCAACGACCTCGCTTGAATCTTTTTACACATGCCACCGGCACAGGTGCCAGTAAGGCGACGCTGGTAATGTATATATTTATTGTTTTGTCTGGGTAAAAACAATAAACTGGAATTGATGAGTGAGACTCCAGCTTGGGAGTTCAAGAGTTTCCGTTCATCCACTTTAGCTGGGGATGGTAATACCTTTCAAGGTCCCTAGCTGTGGGTCAAATAGTAGGCAATGGTCCTGTGGCTAAGAAATACAGGATTTAGAGGAAGGCTAACTCCTAGACATGCATCACACAAGCCTACTAGTGTATGGATCTGATGTCACATAAATAAATCCCCTTGCCAAAGCATTAAATAGGCCCTGTACTTCAAGGATGGGCCTGGAAGGTCAGGTAACTAACAAAAATAAAATAATAACTATAAATAAACTGACAAAAGGCAACAAGAAACCACTGCTGTGTCTTTGCCAAGAAAAATCACGAATCCTCAGACTTTGGTGTGGAGGTCCACAGTTGTTCATGCTTGTAGACATGACATGAAGAGAGAAAGAGAGAGATGGGGGAATAAAGATAGTAGAATGGGTAGAACATTGTCCAGGTAAGCATTGCAAAAGAATTGAATGCCCTGGATAGACTCAGAATTATTATTATTATTTATTATTATTGTTATTGTTATTATTATTATCAATTATTATTATTATTATTATTATTATTATTCAGTAGTTTTATTTTTATAGCGTGCTTTCACTTCACTACCGAGCGCAGCTCTGTGTGCCTTGGGTATGTGCTGTGATTTGTTGTGATGCTCTGATGGTTATTGTATGGAAAGTGTTCTGCGTAGGATGTGTGCAGTGCCTAGTAGTGCAATTTTCTGTATGTTATATGTGTTTGTAAGTCCTGGTGTTTTTGTTATGTATTTGTCTGAATATTTTTTTATCATGCCTAATGCACCTACTATGATAGGAATTGTTTCTGTTTTCAGGTTCCACATTCTAGTTACCTCTATTTCCAGGTCTTTGTATTTTGAGAGTTTCTCCATTTCTTTTAGAGACACGTTGTCATCTGCCGGTATTGATACATCAATTAGAAAGCATTTTTTTTCTTCATGATCTCTGACAACTATATCTGGTCTGTTGGCCTTAATTTCTCTATCTGTGTGTATCGGCATATCCCAGAGTATGGTTGCTTTCTCGTTTTCTGTGACCTTTTCTGGTGTGTGCCTATACCATCTTTTTTCTGTTGTTATTCCATAATGTTGGCATAGCTTCCAATGTATGTAGGTTCCAACTCTGTCATGTCTGTGAATATATTCCTTCTTAGCCAGGACTGGGCAGCTAGAGATAATATGATTTATTGTTTCTTGTCCATCTCCACATATTCTGCAGTTACTTGTAATATTTCTTTTCATTACATGTTTTTGGTAATTATTATTATTATTATTATTATTATTATTATTGTTATTATTATTATTATTATTATTATTATTATATATATATATATATATAATATATATATATATATATATATTATATATATATATATATATATATATATATATATATATATATATATAAGAATATGAGGGGTTTAGTTCACTGATGATCTAAATCAATAGGTATGCTGCGTTGCTACCCAACCACATGGTTCCGAGTTCAGTCCCACTGCGTGGTACCTTGGGCAAATGTCTTCTACTATAGCTTCAGGCCAACCAAAGCCTTGTGAGTGGAACTGGTAGACGGAAACTGAAAGAAGCCTGTCGTATATATGTATATGTATATATATATATATGTGTGTGTGTGTTTGTGTGTCTGTGTTTGTCTCCAAAACATCGCTTGACAACCGATGCTGGTGTGTTTACGTCCCTGTAACTTAGTGGTTTGGCAAAAGAGACCGATAGAATAAGTACTAGGCTTACAAAGAATAAGTCCTGGGGTCAATTTGATCGACTTAAAGGCAATGCTTCAGCATGGCCACATTCAAATGACTGAAACAAGTAAAAGAGTAAAAGAATAAACTGTAGATATCCAGTTGTGGATCTGAAGGCTGTTATGGAAGAGCAGGACACCTGGTGTGGAAGATTTGCATTGATCCAGGTAAATCACCAGACAGAATAAACTGATCGGACAGAATGCTACATGGTATTTGATTAAAGTACAAGCACAAAGCCAACAGCAAAAATGAAGCATAAATTACATGGAATGGTTCAACCCCCATAACTCATTTCTTTACCATAAGTTCTCTTTCCGATGATCTGCAGCGACTTTATGGAGGAGTGTTTCAGCATGTGCTCGGGCAACCTTCACAAGCCCAAGTTTGAGATCTTCACAATCCAACTGGATCATATCAAACTGTTTGATTCTTGGTAGTCCCAGGATGGTGTAAGCAACGTTTTGGAAATGACCAATGTACTTGAAGAAAAAGAAAAAAATGTAAAGAAAAGAAACAGATCAAGTTTGATAAATTAATTCTGCTTACATTAGTACATCAACATCAAAAATCAATGGAAATTGTAGTTGTGATACCTGTGCCGGTGGCACGTAAAAAGCACCATCCGAACGTGGCTGATGCCAGCGCCACCTCGACTGGCTTCTGTGCCGGTGGCACGTAAAAAGCATCAACCGATTGTGGACTTTGCCAGCCTCACCTGGCACGTAAAAGCACCCACTACACTAACGGGGTGGTTGGCGTTAGGAAGGGCATCCAGCTGTAGAAACACTGTCAGATCAGACTGGAGCCTGGTGCAGCCTTCTGGCTTCCCAGACCCCGGTCGAACCGTGCAACCCATGCAAGCATGGAAAACGGACGTTAAACGATGAGGATGATGATGATCATCATCATCATCACAATAATGTTATGGTGACTTATGTCACAGCTTTCATGCACATTTTGATGACTTCTTGCACATGTCTGATGATCTCTGCTGCAGATCTGATGGCCTTAGTCAAAAACTTGATGTTCTCTGTCACAGTTCACCATGGTGTACAAAATGCAAAAGTGAATGACACAGACAAACTTACGGCTGAAAACTTAAGACCATTCATTCACATTACGTCAGCTCTGACAAATACACCACCACTGTCACTTGTTGGTGGTATGGACATCATTGTTTAACATAACCCTCATCATCAATATTTCATCCACATCATTATCATTGTCATCATGATCATTATCAACACCATCATCAAATTCCATCTGACCCATGCAAGCAGGGATGATGAATGTTGTTTTAAGGGTACAGATTGTGATTCTGAGGAAAATTTAGCTGCTAATTCTAGAAGCTTAAATATTCCCATAGAGGTTTCATGAATATAATTTAGTTAAAAGAAACAATACCAGTGGCAAGCTAGTAGAAACGTTTGCATGCCAGGCGAAATGCTTAGCGGTATTTCGTCTGTCGCTACGTTCTGAGTTCAAATTCTGCCGAGGTCGACTCTGCCTTTCATCCTTTCGGGGTCAAATAAATAAGTACCAGTTACGTACTGGGGTCAATATAATTGACTTAATCCATTTGTCTGTCCTTGTTTGTCCCCTCTGTGTGTAGCCCCTTGTGGGCAGTGAAGAAATAAGAAACAATGCTTCGTTGTTTGTCTATGTCATACACCTTTGCATTTTGCACACCATAGTGTACAATAGAAACAATACTTCATTGGTTCTATTACTCCCCCCTTTCATTTAGTCTTACTTCTATTCTCTTAAAGCTGAATAACTGTAGGGTGATTACAAACAGGATAAAATTACACTTCAGAGCTTATTCAATCCAATGTAGGGGTCCCCTAAATGGTTGCACGCTAAAATTGGCAACTAAATCTCCCTCATATCACAATACTCTACAAATTTAAAAGATAGAGGACAACACTGAACAGCCTTCTTGATGAGTTGCAGTCATTGTTTAGCCCTAGGTAAACCATGATAGAACAGATTTATGATCAAAAGCATTTCCAGCCATTGACCAATATTTCTTTGAAGAGGTATCTATGACTACTACGTTATCTAATTCATCTTTTCCTTTCTCTATGATAGTGATGGGGGCAGGGGTGATTTGTAGGAGGTTTAGCTGCTATTTCTAGCAAAGCAAGTGACCATGTAAATTTCCATTGTTTGATTGTGTGAATGGTGTAGTAACCATAGAGATACAAATAAAATTTATAAAAGAAAAAAACTTAAAAAGAAAGCCAAAACAAAAATAAAAGAATAAAAGATTTTGCACGCTCAATGAAGGGTGACCTGGGATTAAACAACAACAAAAGGGGGAGGGAGCGGAGGAGGAGGAGGAAGAAGAAGAAGAACAACAACAATTTCACAACTTGGCCAGATTCTTCCCTTTCTGCCAATGAGACGGGGGGGGGGGGGGCAAGGTAGGTGGGGAGAGAGAGAGAGAACAGAGAATGAAATCTATACAGTAGAGAAGAACCAGTGCTTGGATTACTAAGCAAACAGCTTGTATGAGGATATATTGCATCAGCCTACAAGAATTGGTGGATGTTGTTGTCTGAGACTTAATTGCCAAATATTGGCCAAAAATCAATATTATTGAGATTTACATTACTCGCAGGTGATAAAACAGTATTGATTATATTTGCTGCTTCATTTCAAGGGGGAATTCAAAATAAACTATTTCAAATTTAAAAGTGACGTAAACAACTTAATGCTGCTACTACTTCTACTACAAGTGATAATAACCCTTTTTTTTATTTTGGCACAAGGCTAGCAATTTTGAAAGATGGGGGAAATCAATGACATCAACCCCAGTGCTCCCCTGTTACTTATTTTATTGACCCCCAAAAGGATGAGAGGCAAAGTTGATCTTGGCTGAATATGAACTCAGAACATCAAGACAGACAAAATGCTGCTAAGCATTTTACCTGGCTTGCTAACGGTTCTACCAGCTTGCTGCCTGAGTATTAGTGATAATAAGAATCATAATATAGTAATCCCTCAACTATTGTGGGTGTTACATTCCAAAACACCCTTTGATAAATGGAAATCCATGAAGTAGAAACAGTACTTTACTGTATATTTTTTTAATTATTTTTATAATTTGTATATATTTATCTATTTCTTTTTTCCTGCCTTTAACCCTCCAACGCGGAGTATAGGCCACTTATAGTTGAATTCCACGTCGCATAATTTTTCACTTCTGTACTTATACTCTGCGATGAATGTCCCCTTTCTCTAGTTCCTTTTGTGTTGATCTACGCAACGAGTTCTTAGGCCTACCTTTCTTTCTATATCCATCCGGTTTCCACTGTAAAGCACTTTTCGCTACATTTGGTGTGTCTTTTCTAATTGTGCTACCAATCCACTTCCACTTTTTCTTAAATATTCGCTCCCTAATTGAAACTTTATCTATAATACATTAAAAGTCAGTTTGAATCTTGCTTGCTTGCAATGTTACTCAGCCAAACTGGCACATAATGGGAAAATACTATGAATTAAGTTTATCCTGAAATGTTAATACGAATAGAATGAAACAAGTTTTGTGTAAATTGGAGCAGTAGTAATTGAGATATTTAAGGTTTGGAGTATAAATACCCAAAATGGTGCATAATGGGAAAATGTTCTGAATATAACTTCGTCCTGAAAGGGAAGAAACTCTAAACTTTCGATTAAACAGTGATTTTTGACAATGAAAAAATATGATTTGTTTTTTACAATAAATGTTTCTATCTTAATCATTCAGAAATATTTTTAAGTGAATGTGATTTCAAAAATGCAAGTTGTTTGTACAGTATGTATATTTTAGCTTTCTTTGAACAGACAGTATTTTAATGTTTCTTAATTTATTTTCAAGTGAACACCATTACAAAAATTTCTTTTGACAAATCCAAAAACTATTTTAAAGTGAAAATGACTTTAAAAATACGGTAAATATTTTGTAAAAGACCCATTCATAACCACGGTGTGAAATAGTTCCTTTTTTTCCATATGTTTTTTTTCAAGTGCATTCAATGTATATCACCTCCAAAGATTTGGCTGCTACTTCTAGCACGCCTTGCTACCATATAACAGCTATTTGTGATAAAGGACCCGAAAATACTTGTTACATGGTAGCAGGCATGCAAGAATAGCAGCCAAATGTTTCCTTTTCTAAGGAAGAGAGCCATTTATGAGTGATTTTTATGTCACATTTGTTGAAAGCATGTGAACTAACCTGGAAAAGAAAAAACCTACAAAACAAAACTCTGTTGCTAAGCAACTCAGTTTTCCAGTGACCTAATGGGTTATAGGTAGTCTAGTTTTATTATAAATGCAAAACAATACCACACACTCACCTCCCGAGTTTCGTTTTCCATACAGTATGTGAGATTTTTTGTTTATACATCTACGGTACACTCTCTTTACTCTTTTTACTCTTTTACTTGTTTCAGTCATTTGACTGTGGCCATGCTGGAGCACTGCCTTTAGTCAAGCAACTCGACCCCGGGGCTTATTGTTTTTGTAAGCCCAGTACTTATTCTATCGGTTTCTTTTTGCCGAACCGCTAAGTGACGGGGACGTAAACACACCAGCATCGGTTGTCAAGCAATGCTAGGGGAACAAACACAGACACACAAACACACACACATACATATATATATATATACATATATACGACACTTCCAGTTTCCGTCTACCAAATCCACTCACAAGGCATTCGCAGAAGACACTCGCGCAAGATGCCATGCAGTGGGACTGAACCCGGAACCATGTGGTTGGTTAGCAAGCTACTTACCACACGGCCACTCCTGCACCTGCCACTCCGTATTTTCTTTTAATATCTTTTAATTAATGTTTTATGCAGTACTGTACTCTATTTTTATTTATTAATTTTTAGGTGTGAAGATGTTTATTTTACCATATAATTAATTAAAATCTAAAAAAATACAAATACCTATGGGTGAAATACTGCTAAGCAATTCACCTGGTGTGCTAATGAGTCTTCTAACTCGTCACCTTTAATCCTTTCTACTGAAAAAGGAGTATAGTTGATTACATTAACCCACCCCACCCAGTACTCGACTGGAACTATTTTCATTGACCCTGGAGGGATGACAGGCAAAGTCAACCTCAGTAGAATTGAACTCAAAGGGTAGCAACGGATGACATGCTGGTATGTATTTCACCTGGCACACTAACGATTCTGCCAGCTCGCTGCCTTACCTTACAAATTAGTAGAAATAATGGAGAGTAACTAGCACCATGTATGTTCCATGGTGTTGTAACATGTATTTTCGGGTCCTTTATCACAAATAGCTGTTACATGGTAGCAAGGCGTGCTAGAAGTAGCAGCCAAATCTTTGGAGGTGATATACATTGAATGCACTTGAAAAAAAAAAAATATGGAAAAAAAGGAACTATTTCACACTGTGGTTATGAACGGGTCTTTTACGAAATATTTACTGTATTTCTAAAGTCATTTTCACTTTAAAATAGTTTTTGGATATGTCAAAGGAAATTTTTGTAATGGTATTCACTTGAAAATAATTTAAGGAACATTAAAATATTGACTGTTTAAAGAAAGCTCAAATATAAATACTTAGGTCACTGAAATTTTGCATAGGGGCACATTCTTACGAGATGAAGGTCATTGATTATATTTTTTTTTTTTTCCCACCAAGAAATCTGTATCCCCAAGCACTGCAATAATCACTGGAAAAGTTATTGATTACAGAAATAATTCATTTACAGTAATTACATAAATTAGCACAGTATTTTTCAATTAAAAACATTTTTCCAGTAAATAAAATAATAAAAAAAAAACTGAGCAAAATTTCGTTTTAGATTTGTATATTTTTTTGCCCATTTTTTTCTTTGTGAAGTTTAACTTGGACCATATGCTGAATTGCCTGAATCTAACAATTCTGAAGGAATTGGCATTCCTGGACCAACCTAAAGTGTATCTTTTCATAGCAATCTATCCAAAATATGTGTTAGATTCATGCTATTGTATTAACAACTTCAACAAAGACAGGTACTGCAGCTTTCAGTTAGTACAACACACACACATTCACTTACATTGTCAAGTAGTTTACATTACGCAAACCAAGCATCCCTTTTTCTGACTTATGGACAACTAACTAATAATATAGTCACATATATATTTGCATGTATATACGTGTGTGTGTGTGTGCGTGTGCGTGTGTGTGTATATATATGTATATATATATATATATAACCCATGCTAGCATGGAAAACGGACGTTAAACGATGATGATGATCGATGTTCCTAGCTGTCCCTTTGGGCGAAAACATGAAAACATCATTGCGTCTCCCAACGCGTGAACAGCCCACGTACAGTTGACCGTGGGCGAAGCACTGTTCGCCCAACTGTAACCCAGCGACTTGTAGCGTTTGGCCTTGGGATTTATTGATGGACATTGCGAAGCAGAGTTTAACAGGAAACTGAGAACGCCTGAAGTGGATTGGTAGGTCAGTGCCCGACAGTTGAAGGTGCATGCGTGGAATGAAGACGTCCTCTCCCTTCCCACAACGGGTAAGTATTGTGGCCGTCATTAAATGAGGTGGCAAATGTTTCACAACCAGACGTGTGCTGTTGTACTGTTTAGGTGGAACCAAATTCCTGATGAGCATAACTTCAGGATGTGTGGCGGCAGGCCTGGCGGTTCAAGTGAATTCAGGAATTCAACAGGATAATTGGCAAGCTCGGCGGGGTCTGCTGTCTTATCAATAGATTTGTAGACGTGGACATCACCAGGAATAGCTTCAGGTAGCTGGATATTGATGGAGTTGAGAGTTAAAAAGGTCGAGTTGCGTCCCCTAGACAGTCTGTGGTTTGTGTTTCTGATTCTCGACCCCATGTCGAATTTATCGATTTTTTTCAGAACTGGGGGAACTTTTCAAAATTTTTGCTGCGTTAGTTTTGAATTATGACATTGGGCTATGTGTGTGTCAAGTTTCATCAGAATCGGTTGAGAGCCATGGTCAGGGTGAGGGTACAACCTGACAGACACACAGACACACAGACAGACAAACTGCCGTTTATATAGAGAGAGATATTATAGTCCACTCTGCATTGTTGTGCCATTCAAGACATGTTATATTTCACAAACAATACATAATGCTTCAAGCAAACTACAATACTCTCCTCTCTCTCTCTCTCTCTCTCTCTCTCTATATATATATATATATATATATATAGCATCTGGACATAGAGAATCTTCCTCAATAAATTCTGTCTGACCTATGCAAGCACAGAAAAGTAAACATTAAATGATGACAATGATATATATTATATATACACTAGGTAGCCCCATGCTGTCAAAAATGATGGCTAATTGTAGTATTTTATATATAAATAAGATATAAAATAACGTACATAATAATCACACATACAAACGTTCACATACTTCCCTTGTACATGCACACACGTACACGCATATACTCACACGGAGTTGAAACGCTGTTTGATTTTTCTTTTCAGCGTTGAATGTTCACCATCCCAACTCCAGTTTGATATCACCCCTTCCTTCCTTATTCGTCTATCACCCCTTCCTTCCTTAGTGGGCACTGAAACTAGTTTTAATGGTATCGCAAAAGGCCTGATAGGAGGCCCAACCTTCCGAGTTTTTTTACAGGGCTTAGAAAAACTGAAGGACCACTACAATAAGTGTGTGAATCTGAGCAGGGAATTTGCTAGATAAAATCATAATTAACTGATCCTCCTACATTTTCTTTTACCCAAAGCCAGGAACTTTTCAGCATCCCCTCATACACACACACACACAAACACACACACACACACACTCACACACACACACTCACACACATGCACACACAATATAGGGAATGTTATTTAAATTTTGCACTAATCCAGTCAACATGCAAGCCACCATTATTTACTTATTTCTTAAATGAACCAAAACAAATTATTTTTTTTCTCAGCTACAAGAAACAACAATAACAACAACATTATCACTAACAACAACAACAACTACCACAGCTAAAACAACAACAACAACAATAACAACAGGAATAATATCTTTACTTCTTTAAAGCCAGCACTTTCATGATTTCATTTCTTTGTTGTGGGAATCAAAATTTTATAACACAAAACAAAGAATATCTCATTATACGATACTAGATGTTATCACATTATGCACTTTTACTGGACCAGCCAATAGGCAAGTTACTACATGGTCACTTGACTAGCTGGCAAAGCAGTCAAATCTTCCTCTAAATCACATCATCACAGCCTTTTAACGTCCACTTTTCCATGCTTGCATGAGTCATATGGAATTTGTTGAGGTAGATTTTTTTTTCTATGAGCAGATGCCCTTCCTGTCATCAACCCTCACCTGCTGGCAAGGAAGGTAACATTCCCCCATAGCCAGACATGTTTCCATGCAGGCCTGGAAACAAAGGACACTGTTTATATGATGGTGAAACTCATTTACAACAATCACAATATGTCAAGATAAGGAAAAATTCACATACACACACACAAAGCAGACATTAAACGATAATGATGATGATGATACACAAAAATAATATATATACAACATATATATATATCACCATCATCATCATTTAACATCCGTTGTCCATGTTGGCATGGGTTAGACCAGGGCTGATAAGCTGAGGGTCTGTATCAGACTTATATTTATATGTATGTATGAATGTATGTATGTATGTACATACATGCATATATGTATGTATGTACATACGTGCATACATACATACGTACATACATGAAACTCTGAGTAACAGCTTTTGTTATATTTCTGCTGCTTTTAAATAAAGTGTATATATATATATATATATATATATATCTTGATGAGCCTCTTTTAGTTTCCTATTAATAGACCCACTCACAAGCCTTTAGTCAGCCTGGGACTATACTAGAGGACATTTGCCAAAGGTGCCATGCAGTGTTACTGAATCCAGAACTCCAGCCAAAAATCTCTTACCTTGTATCAAAATACATTACAGGACCATTAAGGATTTTTAATATAATATGCTTCTTTACAGTGCATAAGCGACATCAGCTCCAGCATTTTCCATTTTATTTAATAATTGATGTTTTTATTCAGCTGCCAATTGTAATTAGATAGCAGTGTTGTTCTTACTCTTATCAATATGCCTGAAGGAAGTACTTTGGCTGGAGTATCATTGCTTGAACTTGCCCTCCACCATTCCTATGTAATGTTTACTATTGATTGACCCATTTGAATTAGTAGAGGTAAGTATGACTTTGTATGCTAAAGACTTGGTGTTAGAAAGTAAGTTCAGTGTACATGCTTCAGTGTCTTTGTTAAGGCATCTTGTTTCTATGGTCTTCACCATTTGTATATTAAGATGGTTTTCATTTCACAAGTGCAACATTATTCACTTTCAAACATCTCTTTTATACTCTTTTACTCTTTTACTTGTTTCAGTCATTTGACTGCGGCCATGCTGGAGCACCGCCTTTAGTCGAGCAAATCGACCCCAGGACTTATTCTTTGTAAGCCTAGTACTTATTCTATCGGTCTCTTTTGCTAAACCGCTAAGTGACGGGGACGTAAACATACCAGCATCGGTCGTCAAGCAATGCTAGGGGGACAAACACAGACACACAAACATATACACACACATACATATATATATATATACATATATGCAACGGGCTTCTTTCAGTTTCCGTCTACCAAATCCACTCACAAGGCATTGGTCGGCCCAAGGCTACAGCAGAAGACACTTGCCCAAGATGCCATGCAGTGGGACTGAACCCAGATCCATGTGGTTGGTAAGCAAGCTACTTACCATACAGCCACTCCTGCGCCTGTTGAAATTTTTTTCAAGTAGTGGTGACAGTCATAAAAATGCTTATCTACTAGTGCTAGGAAAATTTGGGCTATGTTGGTTTTTACATCCAATGAGTATGGGGATGTGAACAAGATAGGATAGCGGGGCCTGTTCTTATTTGGGAAACGGTGGTTAGGCACATGCAGAGATTTGTCTTTGACACCACTATTTACAGAAGGACTACTGTAATATGAAATGGTTCTATCAAAAATCTCTTTGATAGAAGAGAGGTTTGGGATCCTTCTGCTGAGGTTGTTGACTAGATTTTTGAAATCTATGGTTGGTGACAAAACATGTAGTTAATGTAAGTCAATTAGTTAGTTGTAGGTGTATTTGAGTTAGTATCTAGGCCTGTGAAGCCTAGTGAAATCGTAGTCATGGCCAATGCTGGTGTCATGTAAAAAGCACCCTCTGGACATTGGGCCCACACAGAAGCAATGAATGATAAGTGACCAAGATCTTTGGCAATATGCTGTGCTTGAAAAGACCTGTCAAGACAAGTCAAATCGTAGTCATGGCTGATGCTGGTGTCACATAAACTGGCACCTGTACTGGTGGTATGTAAAAAGCAACCATTACATTCTTGGAGTGGTTGGTGTTAGGAAGGGCATCCAGTCATAGAAGCCATGCCAAATCAAATTGGGACCTGGTGCAGCTCTCCAGCTTACCAGTGTCATTCAAACCATCTAACCCATACCAGCATGGAAAGCAGATGCTAATTGATGATGATGATGATGATCTAAGCAGTTGCAATTTTTAGGTCAACAGTGATGATCACTTTTAAGCTTAGGAAGTTATCCCTAAATCTGTGTAACAAGGACCCAACAGCATTTGATGTGACAACTGATCCATAATCTCTATGCAATCCAATATCGGAATTGATCGATAAATCTATTCATTAAAACATCTGGTATAATGAATAAGTTGGACATAATCACATATATTCACACAGGCTGGACATAATCATATATATTCACATGGAGGGTTGATAGACCAGGGTGAGAGGAAAATAGTGAATGCTGGGAGAAATATTTTCTTTGAAAAGAGAAAAGATAGAAGACATCTACTCCTTAGAAAGTCGTGTAGGAAAAGAAAGATGGACAATGGTCATATGTGAGCAACGAGAGAGAATGCAGACATTCACATGCACATATATATATATACATACACATCCATACATACATATGTATGTATGTATGTATGTATGTATTTATAGATACATATATATACATATATAAATGTATACACACACAGGTATCAATGTACACACATAGACACACACGTACACAAACATATACTTTAATTATACAGCTTTAATTTTAAATATAACTTGTGTGTGTGTGTGTGTGTGTGTTGTGTGTGTGTATTAGGAAGGACATCCAGCTATACAAACTATGCCAAATTAGACTGGAGTCTGGTGCAGCCCCTCAGTTTACCACTTCTGGTTAAACTGTCCAACCCATGCCAGCATGGAGAATGGATATTAAATGATGATGATGATGATGATGGTGGTGATATATATATATATGTATATGTGTGTGAGTGTGTGTGTATGCATGTATATGTGCGTATGCATATGAGTGTAAACATATGGGTACGTAAGTATGTGACTGTTTTTGTGTATGCCAGTGTACACCAGTCTGAAATGAATTAATCTGCATCGTTCTATGTCAAAAAGGTAACCCAGCTTACAATAAATATTAAGGATCAATACAAAGGACAAAAACCCTCAAAAGAAATGTCACAGCATTGCTGAAATCTAATGAAAGAAATCAGTGAAAGAATGAACTAAATTTTCTACTCAACTGCCATTAGACAATAGAATAGCCAAGTTGTGGTTCCCTCTTTTAGTTCCAGTAACTGGGATACAGCCCTAACAAAGACCTTTCAAGTGAATACCAAAAATCAATACGACAAAAACTGATTCAGTGTCAGGCAGAGATATGCAATCTACTTGAATCAAAAATGCTTTCAACTATTTCGGGATTGAATGAAAGACCTCGTAGAAAGTCAAGGTATAAAGAAGTTGAGTTTTCAGAACGTGAATGAGTTAAAATTGTGAACAATAATGTGAAATGGATGCAAGAGATGTACAGGGGAATTCAAAGATTGATGGCAGCTGATGATAGTAACAAGAATTCAGGTAAAAGATTCGTCTTGTACAACTTACCTCGATGTATTCTTCAAAACTTCGGTCTTCACTAATGAATTTCTCAATTTGCACAGAAGCTGATCCATCAACCATATAACCATATTCATCCACTACAAAAGGGACATATATTGTGCATCAGTATACATATCATCTGACCATCTGTCAGTTCATCCCTATGTGTGTGTGTGTGCACATATACATATATATGTATATATATATGTATATATATGTATATGTATATGTATATATATATATATATTAATAAATTTTAGGGTAGCAAAAAATTCTAGAAAAATTCTCCGCCACCAGCGGTCAAGTGAGAAAGAAAAGATAGTCAATAGACTATATAATATACATTCAAACATATAAGGGATGGCTATAATAGGACATCCGACTCACTAGAAAGAGCAGCTAAACTGCAAACCACTAATAGTTGTAATTCTGAAATGGAAAGAGAAATAGAAATGTTTACCCTCTTGTTTCTGGACTATGCATAGTTTCGGCAATCTTTTGCAAATAAATTAAATTAAATTAAATTTCTTTACCACAGGCATTGAACTCATCAGCAGAAAAGCCAAGGACTACCATATATTCACGAGGCGATAACGAGCATGTCTCGAGTCTATATGCTATAAATTTTCAAAATCCACCGCATTCGTGCGGTTTTCTCAGCAGTAAATATAAACTGCCGATTTAATTTCAAAATTAGCCAAAAAATCATTAATTAATAAATTTTAAGGTAATTAATGATTTTTTGGCTAATTTTGAAATTAAATCGACAGTTTATATTTACTGCTGAGAAAACCGCGCGAATGTGGTGGATTTTAAAAATTTATAGCATATAGACTCGAGACATGCTCGTTATCGCCTCGTGAATATATGGTAGTCCTTGGCTTTTCTGCTGATGAGTTCAATGCCTGTGGTAAAGAAATTTTATTTTATTTTATTTATTTGCAAAAGATTGCCGAAACTATGCATAGTCCAGAAACGAGAGGGTAAACGTTTCTATTTCTCTTTCCATTTCAGAATTACAACTATTAGTGGTTTGGAGTTTAGCTGCTCTTTCTAGTGAGTCGGATGTCCTATTATAGCCATCCCTTATATGTTTGAATGTATATTATATAGTCTATTGACTATTTTTTCTTTCTCACTTGACTGCTGGTAGCGGAGAATTTTTCTAGAATTTTTTGCTACCATAAAATTTATTAATTAATGATTTTTTGGCTAATTTTGAAATTAAATCGGCAGTTTATATTTACTGCTGAGAAAACCGCGCGAATGCGATGGATTTTGAAAATTTATAGCATATAAATATATGGTAGTCCTTGGCTTTTCTGCTGATGAGTGCAACGCCAGTGGTAAATAAATTTAATTTAATTTAATCCATTTGCAAAAGATTGCCAAAACTATGCATAGTCCAGAAACGAGAGGGTAAACGTTTCTATTTCTCTTTCCATTTCAGAATTACAACTATTAGTGGTTTGGAGTTTAGCTGCTCTTTCTAGTGAGTCGGATGTCCTTAGTATATATATATATATATATATCATCATCATCATTATCATCATTTAACGTTCGCTTTCCATGCTAGCATGGGTTGGACGGTTTGACTGTGGGCTGGCGAACCAGATGGCTGCACTAAGCTCCAGTCTTGATCTAGCAGAGTTTCTACAGCTAGATGCCCTTCCTAATGCCAACCACTCCCAGAGTGTAGTGGGTGCTTTTACATGCCACCGGCACAGGGGCCAGTCAGGCGATACTGGCAACGACCAAGCTCGAATTTTTATATATGTATATATATATATATATATATATATGTATATGTATATGTATGTATATATGTATATATGTATATATATATATATATAAATATATAAATATCCATGCATGCATGGAAGATGGACGAGATGGCAGTCTGTTGCTGGATTATTCATTTTTGCCAGCTTTGTGAACTAGACCAACGTGAAATGAAGTGTTTTGCTTAAGAACACAATGCATCGCTCGGTCCAGGAATCGAAATCACAATCTTGTGATCATGAGTCCAACACCCCAACCACTAAGCCATGCGCAGCATCCGTTTTTCCATAGTTAGATGGTTTCAGGTTGCTCTTGAGTGCTACTGGTAACATGTAACCCAGTACATCCTATTCCAATGTTGGGCCTTTGGCAACTAAACCAGCAACACCATAAGCTTGCTTGAAAAGAGGGTAGTTTTTGAACCCTCCGCAGGATGAGAAATCAAAACTGGTCAAAGGGCAGATAAACTCATAGGAATTATTGGCAGCCATCTGAAAGTGCTGACTCCTATAGCAATATCCGGATCTTTTCGGTTTGAACGGCAGTTTTTCTAGCGGTGTCATATGAAATTGTCACCTATAATTATGACCCTATTATTGATCTATTGCATTTCAATCTGTTTTAGGGTTAGGGTTAGGATTAGGGGTGGGGGGAAGGGTATCTTTTTTTCTTCAGAAATGTAAATAAACCCAATCTGTTTCTTAAATGAGGGACACGTTCATATGGCACAGAATGTTTTCACCTCAATAGACGTCAGTGATTGGTTGAAATTGCAGAAATTGAAGAAAAAACAAATATCTTACAAACTATAGAATTTTCTCAATAAAGCCAAGAGAAAAAGATATTTTATAAACACATTCTACCAGTATACGAAGTTTAAAAGTGTTTAGTTACGTGGAAATTATTTTAAAAAACTGCCGGTCAAACCGAAAAGATCCCAATATCCTCTGATTCCTTCCCTTTCTCATCATCATTCAGGGAGGACCTAAAAGAAAAATAAGGTCCATGGGTACTACCTCTTCTTTTCTGACTAGTGCATAAATGAGATCAGATTGAATTAAACATGAAAAACATGTAAATATAAGAGCACTGACCGAAAGACTGAAGTTGGTTTTGAGGATCATGGAAATTCCTATCAACAGCCTTCTGGAGTTGGCTTTTGGCATTCTGAACGATGTGGTCTGCAACGGTGGCATCAATATATTCATTGCTGCTTTGGGATTCAGCCAGCCAGCACTGAACTGTAGGTATCTTCTGCAGAGTGTTGCATATCGTTTCGACAACATAAATCAAACTCTCTTCTAAATCACCGGATGGTGGGTAGAACTGCATTTTCTCATCATCAAACGTCAGTTCCATTTTCAGGAGAGGCAGGTACTTTAAGTTGTCTTCGTCAAACAGGGATATCCAGTCATTGATGGTCCGTACCAAAATATCTTTTAACTAGTGGAAGAAAGAAAGAAAATGAATTGCATTAGTTTGGAGGTTTCTAAAAGAGCATGGGGATCATTTCATTATTCAATAGCTTCGTCAGAGGAGGACGGGTAATGGTACCTATATTTCTACAGGGCTTCCAAAATTAGAAATGCAAAAATAGGAGGGTAGTTTTTGAACCCTCTGTGGGATGAAAAGACAAAATCGGTCAAAGGGCAGGCAGCCATCCTAAAGTGCTGATCCCTATGGCAAATCTTCAAAGCCACAGTCGAACCAATTCTACTGTATGGCTCAGAAACCTGGACGTTATCAAAGAAGCTTGAGAGGCGGTTAGATGGAACTTACACTAACCTCCGTATGAGAGCTCAAAATCTCTCGTGGAAGCGTCATCCAACCAAAATGCAAATATATGGGAAACTACCATAAATCATCTCTTGTGAAAGGTAGAAGAGTCCAGTTTGCTGGACATTGTTGTAGAGCTGAAAACGAGGTAATTTCTACTCTTCTCTTCTGGAAGCCATCTACTCACGATACCAGACAGCGCACACTCTCCTACCCTGATGTAATCTCCAGGGATACAGGCATCCAGCAACAGGACCTCCATAATGCTATGATGGACTGTGAGGTCTGGCGTAACATAGTAAATTCCATTGTCTCGACCACAGTCAAACAATGATGATGATGATGGCAATATCCAATGATTTCTTTCCTTTCCCATCAATGGGTTAGAGGTTATTGCAGAAACGAAGCTGTGTATCAAAATTTTCTTTAATCTTTTATTTATTTGTTTCAGTCATTAGACTATGGCCATGCTGGAGCACCACTTTTAGTCAAACGAATTGACCCCAGGACTTACTCTTTGTAAACCAAGTACTTATTCTATCAGTCTCTTTCGCTGAACCACTAGGTTACAGGGATGTAAACACGCCAACACCAGTTGTCAAGCGATGATGGGGGGACAAAGACAGGCACACAAACATACACACATGCATGCTGGGCGAAATGCACTAAGTACTGGGGTCAATGTAGTCGACTCCCCCCGCTTTGGTAAAAACTAAAGTGTTTGACCCAAGCAAAAAAAAAAAAGTGCAATAGGTGTACAACATGTAGCAAACAAATATGAAAAAACAATGCGTACTGGTAAATGGGGTGCAGGTGAGAGGACTTGGAAAATTCACATCAGGAATGTTCCAAGTTCCCACACCACTTTTCCGTCTGTCAGTGAAATTTGTTTTTCTTCATATTCATCTACTACACATTATTTTACACCTAGTACACTATTTCTTTTTCAATTTTTGTGATGGGGGTGGGTGGGGTGTGGACTCGGATAATTCACACAATCCAGTAAACCCACTTTGACACTCAGTCACAAAAATGAAAAAAAAAACATAGTGTAATAGGTATAAAACAACATGTAGCAAACAAATATGAAAAAAAAGGCGCACTGGCAAATGGAGGGGTGCAAGAGAGGACTCGGAAAATTCAGGCCTTGACCTTTAAACTCCAGTGTTTGACCTGAGTTACTGGATCGTGTGAATTATCCGAGTCCACACTCCACCCCAACACAAAAATTGAAAAAAAAAATAGTGTACTAGGTGTAAAATAATGTGTAGTAAATGAATATGAAGAAAAAAAATTTTTTCTGACGAACAGGAAAGTGGTGAAAGGACTCGGAACATTCCCGATGGGAATTTTCTGAGACCTCTCCCCTGCACCCTGTTCACCAGCATCCATTTTTTTTTCATATTCGTTTACTACACACTATTTTACACCTATTGCACTAGTTTTTTCTTTTGCTCGGATCAAACCCTTTAGTTTGACCCCCACTTCTTCCCTCAAATTCACTGTTGTGTCAAAATTAGAACGAGTATTAGTATTACTGTTGTTGTTACCACTGCCACCCCACCACCACCACCGCCACCACCACCACCACCACCATCATCATCATTATATTGATTTCAAATTATATTAAACATTCTTTCTTTACTGCATTTAGCTACTTGCTTGTAGTTCATTGTTTCCTTATATCAAAAACAACAAAAACTCTTCTCTCTCTGTCCACACACACACACATACACATGTAGAAGAAAGCAATAAAGTACAAACTACAAGGCAATTACACTGAAGAGAATTGATTCAGATAAGGGTAAAAAAAAAAAACAGAAAAGATTTTTGGAAAAAAAACAAACTTAAAAAAATAAATAGAAAATCAGAATGGAAATCTGAAAAGCAGTAAATAAAAGAATATGGAAACAAAACCCACTCCATAGACATTGCTGTGAAAGATTTGACAAAGAGAAAAATCAAGGACATGCTGCCTGGGTAGGCAAGGTAAGCAGTGCCTACTCTGAATAAAATAGATCGATAGTAATATTTTCCTTTTATGGCAAAATATGCACCTAATTCAATAAAATTATAAAGGTTACTCTGATTAATATGCATGAAATACAAAATATTTTTTTCTGTAGATCAGGTAGGCATAATTTGCTCCTGCCTTTCAATCTCAATATTTAAGCTGTGTATTGTCCTGCTGTAGTACACATGCTGCATACATTCCTACAACAACATTTTCTTTATGCGCTATAAAGGCAGAAGTAAATCTGCCTATAACTCAGTTGTGTGCCTGTGTTTTGCTTAATTTTTTTGTGTGTTTTACTACATAACGTCACCTACTGCCTACCCTGAGTAAATACTTTTGGCACGTGCCTGAGAAGAATGTAAGTCAGAGCTGAAAGTTAACAATAGCTTGAAAGCTTTTGGCTAAAAGCAGAAATGGAAGGTCCACACTTGTGAGTGGGTTGTATTACAATTCTAAAACATTTCGTGGTACTTGTGGTATATGAATTTTGGTCACAAGTTCCACAGACTTTAGCTAAACAGGATCAATATCTAGTCATGAAAAAACTATTATAAATAGCAAAATCTGCAATGGAATAAGGGTTTTGAATGTTGGTACAAGGCATCATTTTAGCAGGGGGTGGATTAGTCGACTACATTGAACCCCAATATTCAACTGGTATTTATTTTAGTGGACATCAACTTAGGAAGCACCAACAAGTTGGAATTACTCCATTCTGACAGGGATTTTTCAGATTTTTTTTTCATGGTACCCTTGGAAATGCTCTGGACTATCCTTTTAGCAAAAAAATTTTGCAAAATATGATGGGGTTTTTATTCAATCCCCTTCCCCCATCTTCTGAACCCGGTGTGGCTGTATGGTCAAGAAACTTGCTTCCCAGCCATGTGATCTTGGGTTCAGTTCCACTATGTGTCACCTTAGGCAAGTGTCTTCTACTACAGTCTCAGGCTGACCAAAGCCTTATGAGTTACTTTGGTAGATGGAAACAGAAAGAAGCCCATTGTTATATGTGTGTGTGTGTGTGTGTGTGTGTGTGTGTATGTGTGAGCATGTATTTGTGTGTACTCTTGTCAATACATCACATGATGGTTGTAAATGAGCATCATTGTCATACAAGTGAGGTGGTTGTTTTGTTTCCAGTCTTCTGTGGATAAACATATCAGGCTACGGGAAATATTACCTTAGTCGGAAACAGCTGAGAGTTGGCTACAATAATGACAACGAATTGTAGAAAAAATCTGCCTCAACAAATTTCATCTGGCCCATGCAAGCATGGCAAAGTGGACATTAAAACGATGATCATCATCATCGGGGTGAGTAGCTGTGTTGATTTGGCAATATTCTGATACTTCAACATGAAAACTAAAAAGTGGTATAAATACGCACCAAATTTGATAAGCGACAATGACCTGGCTGTAATAATCTGTGACATATCTGTCCAGACTGACAAGAAGATCAAGATGAACTGTCTGGTTACAATAATCAAAAGCAAGAATGATTATACTCTGATAGACATCTGATCAAACCATTCCTTCAAGCCAAAACATCACACGGAAAGAAATAAGAAAACTATTACGCTGTTACACATTTATGCCGGTGGAAACAACTTAACCCTTTTGATACCAATCTACCAGACACAGTGTTTGGTTCTGTGATGCAAACTTCCTGCTTTAAAGAAATCTAAATTCAAACTTTCCATCAAAATTTCGTGTTGACTTGTTCCAAACAACAGCTTAATAATGACAGAGTTATTTCACTAAATTTTTTCATTCGCCCATCCATCCATCCATCCCTCCATCCAGCCAGCCAGCCAGCCCTCCATCCATCCAGCCAGCCAGCCAGCTCTCCAGCCAGCTCTCCAGCCAGCCAGCCAGCCAGCCCTCCAGCCATCCATCCATCCATCCATCCATCCATCCATCCAGCCAGCCATCCAGCCATCCATCCATCCATCCATCCATCCAGCTCTCCAGCCAGCCAGCTCTCCAACCAGCCAGCCAGCCCTCCATCCACCATCCAGCCCTCCATCCATCCAGCCAGCCAGCTCTCCAGCCAGCCATCCATCCAGCCCTCCAGCTCTCCAGCCAGCCAGCCAGCCAGCCATCCCCCCAGCTAGCCATCCATCCATCCAGCCAGCTCTCCAGCCAGCCAGCCAGCCAGCCCTCCATCCATCCATCCATCCAGCCATCCATCCAGCCATCCATCCATCCATCCATCCAGCTCTCCAGCCAGCCAGCTCTCCAACCAGCCAGCCAGCCAGCCCTCCAGCCCTCCATCCATCCATCCAGCCCTCCATCCATCCAGCCAGCCAGCTCTCCAGCCAGCCAGCCATCCAGCCCTCTAGCTCTCCAGCCAGCCAGCCAGCCAGCCCTCCATCCATCCAGCCATCCCTCCATCCATCCATCCAGCCAGCCAGCCAGCCATCTTCTCCACCTACTATTTCTGGGAGGGTCAGGGAAGTAGAGTCCTAGGCACCACCTCTATCGGGTTTTGTTAGAAGCAACTATCATTACACTTTCCGGCTGGATTCCCAAGTGTGGTCGAGTAGAGAAGCTTAACCCTTTACCATTCCGATTACTTTGTCAAATGTAATCCTTATTCATTCACATTGGTTTTTAATTAATCATGCATCATCTCATATCTTTGAGATTTTGGTGGTGTGACTGTTTATTTTTAGAATGACATTGTAGGGTAGGTGTGAGAGGCCACATCTAGCCATTTTGAATACAAACCAGGTGGAATATTTGGGCCGGATGTGGTCAGTTGAAATGCTTAAGAGTTAAGTATCTCAGGTCTAGATTTTGATAGTGATTGGAAGTATGAAGCCAAATTGGATGCTAGAATTATAGGAACTGGCACAGTAATGCAGCAGTTCCACCATTTGATACTTTGAGGAGGTGAGGTTTGTAAAAAAGCCAAACTCATTCTCTTAAATTCAGATTACGTGCTTATCCTCACTTATGGTCATTGAATGTTAGTAAATGACCAAAAGAGTATGTAGCATATCTGATATCCTCACTGTTTGAGAAACACAACAGGAATGATCTTGTTTGAGATTACAGCCATCTTTGGCTGGTTTGTTCCTGTTGTGTCCACTGATCTGATTGGTTGGTACGTGGCACGGTTTATCTCTCTACTTATTTCACGCCACTGTCTAAAGCTAACCAATCACGGCTTTTAGATAAGGTCTCGTGACACTGTTTTTCCTATGCTCTGTTTGAGCCATTTTTCCTCTATAAAAAGGCACTTGCTTTCAGTATTCTTCGTCGTTGACTCCAGACCTTTTAAGGTCTAGTCACTGACCATCATCGTACTCAGCTATGTTCCAGTTCCAACAACAGAAGGTACATATAATAGTGTATGCACATAAAACAGAGCATAGGAAAAACAGTGTCACGAGACCTTATCCAAAGGCCGTGATTGGTTAGCTTTACACAGAGGCGCGAAATAAGTAGAGAGACAAACTGCGCCACATACCAACCAATCAGTGGACACAACAGGAACAAACCAGCCAAAGATGGCTGTAATCTCAAATGAGATCATTCCTGTTGTGTTTCTCAAACAGTGAGGATATCAGATATGCTACAAGTACAATCATGAATACAGGTGGATGAAATAAGGTTCTTTTGAAGGATCTTTGGAGTAATTTCTCACTAATTTCAAAAGTAATTGACACAAAGGCAACATATATCTACAGGAATATATTGGTTTCAAATTTCGACACAAAGCCAGCAAGTATGAAGGGTGGAGCTAAGTCAATTACTCAACACCAGCGCTCAACTGGTACTTATTTTATTAACCCCAAAGGGATGAAAGGCAAAGTCAACCATGACAGAATTTGAACTTAGAACAAAAAGACAGGTGAAATTCCACAAAGCATTTCTCCCGGTGTGCTAACAATTCTACTAGCTCGCCACATTATTCCACAGAAATATATAAACAAAACAGCTAAGGCAGCTGCATAGTTATTGTCAAAAGATTATGGAATTTATAAATCTGATGCTGCAATTCTGTACAGTTTAAATCAAAACGGAATTTCTGCTAAGATGCTTTTATATCAAATTCACTAATTCATATACATTGTCATCATTTTAACATTCAGTTTTTCATGCTCATATGTGGGTAGGATGGAATTTTATTGAGGGAGATTTTCTATGGTTGGATGCCCTTCTTGTCATCAACCCCCATGTTTTCCCAAATAAGGTCAAGCCAAGTTAAATCATAGTTGTGACTGATTCCAGTGCCATGTGATTGGCATCCATGCTGGTGGCATGTAAAAAGCACCGTTCAGATGTTGGGCCTCACATAGGCAGTGACAGGTAACCGAGACCTTTGGTGATATACCATGCTTGAGAAAACCTGTCAAGCCAAGTGAGATCGTAGTCGTGGTTGATGCTGGTGTCATGAACATGCCACCCATGCCGGTGTCACATAACTGGTAACCATGCTGGAGTCATGTAACTGGCACCCGTGCCAGTGGCACATAAAAAGCGTCCACTACACACTTGGAGAGGTTGGTATTAGGAAAGGCATCCTGCTGTAGAAATTATGCCAAATCAGATTGGAACTTGGTGCAGCTCCCTCTGGCTTACCAGTTCTCACAAACCATCCAACCCATGGCAGCATGGAAAATGGAAGTTTGATGATGATGATGATGGTGGTGTTGATGGTGTTGGTGGTGGTGATGGTGGTGATGGTGGAGGTGGTGATGGTAGTGGTGATGGTGATGATGATGATGATGATGATGAAGAAGAAAGTAATATTCCCCCATAACTAGTCAGAGACATTACTTGCATGACTGTAATATTTATTCATAACTATTGCAAAATGCATATACACACATGCCTACACACACACACACACACTCAAACACACACACACTCAAACACACACACACAAACACACAATGGGCTTCTTTCAGTTTCCAGCTACCAAACTCACACAAGGATCCGGTCGACCCAGAGTTATAGCAGAAGACTATTGTCCAATGTGCTACACAGTGAGATTGAAAGCAGAACCATGTAGTTGGAAAGTAAATTTCTTACCACCGAGCCATGTCTGCACCTATTTCATGTTCTATGAGATTAAAATAATGACTACTTTGTGATTTGCTTATTTTACTTCACTACTGACACACTTGAGAATAACTCCAATAAGACAATATATTTAGCTATTTGTGGATAATGATTGATCATATCTTGTCTTCAATCTTTTTTTTCATTCAACTTTCTATTTCTGTAAAAGCCAACTTCAAGATAATGCTTAAGTTTCTGCAATGCAGTATTAGTTGTAGTTTGTACTGTTAGAGTTGGTTCTGAAATAATCAATCTGTTAGAACATCTAACTGCCATCTTGTGGAGGTTTGTTGGTGTTAGGAAGGACATCCAGCCATAGAACAGACAAAGGCGGCGAGCTGGCACAAAACGTTAGCATGCCAGGCGAAATGCTTAGCAATATTTTGTCTGCCGTTACATTCTGGGTTCAAATTCCACTGACGTCGACTTTGCCTTTCATCCTTTCGGGGTGGATTAAATAAGTACCAGTTATGGACTGGGGTCGATATAACCGACTTAATCCGTTTGTCTGTCCTTATTTGACTTCTCTGTGTTTAGCCCCTTGTGGGTAGTAAAGAAATAGGTATTTCGTCTGCCGTTATGTTCTGGGTTCAAATTCCGCCAAGGTCGACTTTGTCTTTCATCTTTTGGGGTCGATAAATAAAGTACCAGTTATGTACTGGGGTCAATGTAATCGACTTCATCCCTTTGTCTGTCCTTGTTTGTCCCCTCTATGGTTAGCCCCTTGTGGGCTAACCATAGACACTGGAACATTAACAGAAAAGTTTTTTTAAAAGAATATTTGCATAGTGTTCAAATACAAGTGGCATTTTCCTTGTTTCTGCCTGTCTCTGTCTCTCTTGTTTACTCTTGTGGGTTCAAGGTTGTTGTGTATCTTTGCATGTATGTGTATATATATATATATATATATATATATATACACACACACATACATACATACATACATACATACAAACATACATACATACACATGCATTTTCAATTGAATCTCCTGCAAGTTAACATGGGATTCCTTGTCGACAATGTAAACTTCATTTGATTAAGGTATCTTTGGCCCAACAAGTAACTAGTGATTTACCCCTCCTTTGGGTAATTACTACTTCTGAGGCTCTGTTATCTAAGAAACATATGCAGTCTGGATTTTATCGACTCCATTCCCTAATTCTGGATTTTCATTCAGATACACAGCAACCCCAGTTGCTAACTTTGAGCTATAAAATAACTTCCTTCAGCTTATTGAACTTTGATATGGGAAAAATTTACAACCTTCTACGTCAATAAACCACTATTGTTCCCTGAAAGTTGTTTTTTATTCCTTCTATGGATTGCTTGATGCTTATTCAATTCTTAAACCTTGATCCTTGCATCTTACCTTTACATCTATATACATATATGTATGTGTGTGTGTGTGTGTGTGTGTGTATATACAGGGTGTCCCAAAAAAATGTATACACACTTTAGCAGCTGATAATTCAATTGATATTTTTTCTTTCCAGATGAAACCTATAGGATTTAATGATGGCAGTCAGATTAAGCTTTGAACAAAGAAAATTCATTCTAAAATGATACTGGAAGTGTGAAAATGCAGTTGAAGTGCAAAAACAGTTGGGTAGGGAGTTTCAAACAGATCCACCAATGCAACTCCCTATCACTTGAATTAGAGATAAGTTTGAAGCTGATGGAACTGTTCAGAATGTCCACGATAAGCATTCCAGAAGACCCCAAACATCAACAACCCCAACAAAGCAAGGAGTACTAGAAATGAATCACCAAAGTCCAAGAAAATCTGTGCGGCAAAGCGAGTCATGAGGTAGGTATTCCAAAATCATCTGTCCAATGCATTTTGAAGCATTGTCAATGGAAAAGTTACATTCCAAGATTAGTCCATGCTATTAATGATGATGATCCAGACGAAAGAGTGCAGTATTGCGAGTGGTACTTGGAACGATGTGTAGAAGCTGCACACTTTCCAACAAAGATTGTGTGGAGTGACGAAGCCACATTCAAATTAAATGGTTCAATTAACTGCCACAATTGCACCTACTGGGGTCCTGAGAATCTGCATGTTATGGTGAAACACCATGTTAATTTGATATTTGTGTGGTGTGGTTTATCATCAAGAAGATTAATTGGACTATTCTTTTGTTATGCTACTGTGACTGGTCCCGTTTACTTGAACTTGTTGCAACAGTCTGTTATGCCAAGCATTAGAGAAGACTTTGAAGATGAGGAGTTTTATTTTCAGCAAGATGGGGCACCCCCACACTACCATTGCTATGTTAGATCCTTCCTTGATGAGATCTTGCTAAACAGGTGGATTGGATGAAGAGGTATGGTTGAATTCACCAGACCTCACACCACTAGACTTTTTTATGGGGATACCTTAAAGACAAATTCTACGCTATGAAACCTACAAGTCGCTGATTTGAGAGCAGCCATTGGACGAGAGTGCACACAAATACCAAACAAATTCTTTTGTGATATTTGTGATTCCATTCCTTTGCGTTGTCAGCAGTGCCTGGACCAGACCGGACATCAGTTTGAAAACAGGCATTGACAAAACAATAAAATAATGTCTGTAGATTCTATTAAATTTTGAAAATGAAGTGTCTTTTAATAAACAACTACTTTACAATTGTTTAAAGTGTGCATACATTTTTTTGGGACACCCTGTATATATATATAGATATATATATAAAGGAAAATCTATCACCTTACACACATACACACACATATTCTTTTATTCTGTTATTGGTTTCAGTCACTTGACTGCAGCCATGCTGGAGCATCACCTTTAATCAAACAAATCGACCCCAGGAGTTATTCTTTGCAAGCCTAGTACTTATTCTATTGGTCTCTTTTGCCAAACAGTTGTCAAGTGATGGTGGGGGGACAAACACATATACAAACGCACACACACACACACACACACACATATATGATGGGCTTCTTTCAGTTTCTGTCTACCAAATCCACTCACAAGGCTTTGGTCGACCTGATGCTATATATAGTAGAAGACACTTGCCCGAGGAGCCACACAGTAGGACTGAACCTGGAATCATGTGGTTGGGAAGCAAGCTTCTTACCACACAGCAACACAAATATGTGTGAGTTTTATGTATAATTATGCAAAAAGACATTTAAATATTAAATGAGAAAGCACTAAATAATATATATATGCAGAGAACAAATTATATTCTTATAGTTTTTATAAAGGAAAGCTTGACAAGGCTTTCAATATTTCAAAGATGGAATGGTTGGCTTAATAAGACTATCTGATAATGCCATCCATTGGTAAAACCTCAAAGCCATTGTCAACCTTCTCTTTGCCAGATACACACACATACACACATGTGCATACATGCACAAACCCACATACTGCAATTCAAATTCCAGTGTGCCTTATCTATCATTCAATCACTAGTCTACAAATATCATCTGATAAGTGAAAAACACATATATAAATTGAGAACACAAAAAAAGATGAGAAATATAGATACTTAGTTAAACGAAATGTAATTATATTATGATATTGAGATGCTGTCCTCTTTTTGAATGCAACATTTCATAAACATATTTAAAGTAATGCAATTTACAAAATCAGAACAGATACAAACTCTTTAGATATTTTCACAGGATTGTCATAACATCACAGGTAATGTCATAAGCAACCTCAGTAAGATATACATTTATTATGTATAAGATATACGTAGTATAAAATCTGTTTTCTATACAATATAGTCTGTCTGTTATATAATCTATGTATATTCCATGGAGTTTATTAAGGACATATTCTGTATATGGTCTATGTGTTATACACTATCCTGACTAATGTGGCTAAGAAGTTTGCTTCTCAACCACATGGCTTTAGTGTCACATAAAAGCACCTGTGTGGTACCACATAAAAGTGTCCATGCGGCACCAGTTAAAAGCTCCTGTGCAGTATCACATAAACACGCCATGTGGTGCCATGCAAAAGTACCCATGAGGCACTACACAAAAGCACCTTTGTGGTGCCATGTAAAAGCATCCATGCAGTGTCACATAAAAGTGCCTTAAGAGTACCTGTGCAGTGCCACATAAAGGCATCTGTGTGGTGCCATGTAAAAGTGTCTGTGCAGCTCCACATAAAAGCAACCCTGTGGTGCCATATAAAAGTGTCTGTGTGATGTCACGTAGAAGCACCTGTGCAGAGCCACATAAAATCACCCAGCATACTCTATAAAGTGGTTGGCATATTTTTTTTTTTACTTGTTTCAGTCATTTGACTGCGGCCATGCTGGAGCACCGCCTTTAGTCAAGCAAATCAACCCCGGGACTTATTCTTTGTAAGCCCAGTACTTATTCTATCGCTCTCTTTTGCCGAACTGCTAAGTGATGGGCACGTAAACACACCAGCATCTGTTGTCAAGCAATGCTAGGGGGTCAAACACAGACACGCAAACACACACATACACATATACACGACAAGCTTCTTTCAGTTTCTGTCTACCAAATCCACTCACAAGGCATTGGTCGGCCCGGGGCTATAGCAGAAGACACTTGCCCAAGATGCCACACAGTGGGACTGAACCCGGAACCATGTGGTTGGTTAGCAAGCCACTTACCACACAGCCACTCCTACGCCAATATATATATTTATTTATTTATTTATTTATATATGGTTGTTATATTTTTTTGATAACATAATAGGTTAGACAGGATGATGTCTGTATTACAATAACCAAAATATGATATTCATGTATAGTAATATTACAATCACGAAATTAGCATTAGCTTGTCTCACTCTTTCTTGCGGAACCCTAGGAACACTGATATAGACAAAGGATTAGGGGGAAAGGAAAAGGAACAATATACAAAAGTATCAAAGAAAGCTTAGCTTCTTACCTGATTTGATAGAATGGTGGTGATAGATGTGAAAAAGGAGTCCAGTTTGCTTCCTTTCATCTTCAATGATTTAGCATCAGTAAATATGTTTATTATTGTCGGGTACCAGCTGCAATATAACAGGCCAAATATATGTAAAATCTCAAGTTTGTCAATCTCTTTTACTCTTTTGGTTGTTTCAGTCATTTGACTGTGGCCATGCTGGAGCACCGCCTTTAGTCAAGCTAATCGACCCCCAGGACTTATTCTTTGTAAGCCTAGTACTTATTCTATCGGTCTCTTTTGCCGAACCGCTAAGTTACGGGGACGTAAACACACCAGCATCGGTTGTCAAGCGATGTTGTGGGGGACAAACACAGACACACAAATATATATACACACACACATACATATATACAACGGGCTTCTTTCAGTTTCCGTCTACCAAATCCCCTCACAAGGCTTTGGTCGGCCCGAGGCTATAGTAGAAGATACTTACCCAAGGTGCCACGCAGTGGGAGTGAACCTGGAACCATGTGGTTGTAAGCAAGCTACTTACCACACAGCCACTCCTATGCCAATGTTTATCAATCTTAAGTATGCAAATCAAACCAAAAGGATTTAAGATGCTAAAGCAAATCAACAGCTATCTAGCAAGGTGCCATGTACCTCCAACCATCAAAATCAATTTTTATCCCATCTGGTTAAGTTCTCTTGACAGATGAATTATCTCACAACCCCTGCAACCATCATTCAGCTTGTAGCTGACACAAGGTCTCTCTACAGCAGGTAGCACAATTAAATGCACCCAGTATACATAGTAAAGTTTTTGTGATAGGAAGGGTATTAACTGATAAAAATCGTTCCTAAATTAAGGATATACACAACAGAGTTACCAGTGTTTCTTGATGTTGAAGAATTGCTCTCGGTTGTGTGACAAAAGACTAAGGTGAGTGTTAAGAGGGAGAATCCTGGCTGGTGGTGATATGTTGGACTATGATGGATTGTGAGATATTAATACCCATACAACCCATACCAGCAGGGAAAATACACACACACACGCACACACACATGCACACACACACACACTCACTCACACTAACATATACACACACACTCACTCACACTAACATATAACACACACATACATGCGATGGGCTTTTTGCAGTTTCTGTCTACCAAATTCATTCACATTGCAAAGGTTTACTTCTTGGAAAATATTTAGGAAACACCATTGAAAAACTCAGGAAAAATCATGAGAAAATGTTGCGAAAGAAAGAGATGGATATTCATAGATATGTATTTATACACACACACATAGATATTTATTATGTATCATTATTCTTCAATACTATACCCCACTCAGTTGAGGGTACTGGTATTGTGAGTGCTTGATAACCTCACCAATGTTGGTACCATGAAAAGAGCCCCCGGTGCACTCTGTAAAGTGTTTGAAATTAGGAAGTGACCCCAGCAGTAGAAACCCCAAATCAAAGCAGACACTGGAACTTGGCACAGCCCTTTAACTCATCAGTTCTAGTCAAAATGTACAAGACACTGCTACCACCATCAATGCTTCCGCTTCCTCTGATGCTGCTACCACCACCGATACTGGCACTAATGACAACAATGACAGTCTGTATACATACATATACATACATATTCAAATATATGTGTTGGGATATGTGTGTTCATATGCACATATACAAATTAATTATTAGTTTATTGACTGTGTTTGGTTGTTGTCGCTACCCGTGACCAGAAATTACAAACAACAATAACAAAAAAAACATAAAAAACATTCCCCATTAAAAGAAGACAAAACAAAAGAAAATAAAAAGAAAGCATAAAGCGAAATTAATTAACTGAGTAATTAATTACACACTTCTAACACAGTCATTCCCTATCTTACCAATATGGTTAACAACGTTTCTCAGGCCTTTACGAGACATAATTGGGCAGAAAATGAAGCTACTGCTTTGATAAACATTCTTTTGATTCTCATAATTGACAATGAAACATATAGGATGTGCAATAAAATCACTACAAAACCTGCTTATAACACAACTGAGAGACAGGTTAAAAATAAATTTGAAGAAATCTCAAAATTACTTCATTGAGTGTGCATGGAGAAGCTAGAAATTGTTATTGGTTAATGAATAGAGCATTAACATTTGACTCTACTTCAGTAAGTCAGAATCTGTATCAACAAGCTGATATCCAGCAGCTGAAATGCAACTGACAACAGTAAATCGCTATCGCTATGGTAGTTCCTTTTGATCAAAGAATCTCCTACTGCTATCCATGACCAGCCCACTCAAGCAGAAAAATAAATTCCACTCCTCGAAATCGAAAGATCCAGTCTTTCATTGGCTTCCTGGGAAAACTCCAACTCAACTGCTACTGTTTCGGTGGAGAATGTCAAAGTTGTTGACAGCTGCACTTATCTTGGCAGCATGATCCATAGCAACATTAGCTGCTAAGCCCAAAGTCTTAAAAACAGTTGGATGAGCTGGTATGGTATATTTGTGGATTCAGTGGACGAGGTTGTTTGGCACAGCTGACATCTGAGCAGAAGGACAAAGGTTTGGCTCTTCAGGTCTCTGGTCCTCCCTGTCATGCTCTACAGTTGTGAAACAGGACACTGTTCAGGATCCTCAAGAGCTGCCTGAAATCTTTTGGTGCCATTCACAGGATTATGGCCTACAATTGGTCAGACCCATATCCAACCAATAACTATATTAAAAAACTGGGATGCATCCTGTTGCTTGTATGATTTGAGAGCATCAGCTTAGACAGCTTGGCCATGTTGCTCAGTGATCCAAATTGGATCCTGCATACTGGGTTCTCTTCTCTGAGGATCTGGCTAGGACCAGGGCTGTAGAGATGAAACAAGAAACTTTGACTCCGATTCTGACTCTGACTCCTCTTTATGTAATTAAGTGATTGTGGTCTACATATCTCACAAAACATACGCATACACTTGTACTTTGAGTAGGCCTGTATGTTATAACTGGTTTATATTAAAGAATAAAGACATTGTGAGTCGGAATCAGAGTCGGTATAGTTTTACCGACTCCGACTCCAGCTACCCCTTAATTGTTTCTGACTCCGACTCCCCAGCCCTGGCTAGGAAGATGACTCATGCTGGTTAGTCACATGCCTCATGGCCACAACAGATGAGGAAGCATCTTGGGGAGATGGGAAGTGACAGGGACTCAGTTCAGAGGACTGCCCAGACTGACCCAAGCAAATATTGACAAACAGTGGATGCAGCAACAAACTGCAATGGTCCATGCCGCCATACCAGCCCTTTAAAAAGACAAAAAAAGAACAGCTTTTCCCATCATTTAAGAATCCAAATCCATTGAGATAACAGCAACAAAATCCCATCGTTCTCACCTGCATCCCACCATGTGTCAGAAACTTATAAAAGGGTTTTTAACCTTTTAGCATTCAGATTATTCTGTTAAATGTAATATTTACTTATTCATATTGTTTTCAATCAAGGAGTGGCTGTGTGGTAAGTAGCTTGCTTTCCAACCACGTGGTCCCAGGTCCAGTCCCACTGCGTGGCACCTTGGGCAAGTGTCTTCTACTATAGCTTCAGGCCGACCAAAGGCTTGTGAGTGGATTTGGTAGACAGAAACTGGAAGAAGCCCGTCGTATATGTATATATGTATATGTATGTGTGTATATATGTTTGTGTGTCTGTTTGTCCCACCCAACATTGCTTGACAACCGTAACTTAGCAGCTCGGTAAAAAGTGACCAATAGAATAAGTACTAGGCTTACAAAGAATAAGTCCTGGGGTCGATTTGCTCGACTAAAGGCGGTGCTCCAGCATAGCCACAGTCAAATGATTGAAACAAGTAAAAGAGTATCTTGTAGCTTCAAGATTTCGATGATGTGATCTTTCATTTTGAGATACATTATAGGATAGATGTGAGGAGCCAGATTGGGCCAGTTTGAACAAAGAACAGGTAAAATGTTTGGGCCAGATATGGCCAGTTTAAACGCTAAAGGGTCAAATAAGGCATAGCCAGAAAACAATGTCCACAACAATCACAGCATAGAAGGTAGATATTAGCCTTTCGAAAAACACACAAGATCTGCCAACTTCACTTAAACATTTATTATTCTGTGTCAAAATGTTTGTTACACTAGCTGTGGTCTCAGAGCAAATCATTGGCCAAACAAGTAATATCTCCAAATGTCCACAACTGTATCTGAAATACTGCCCTAAATGTAGAGTCCATGGCCTTGGTTCCAAATATGGATGGATGTATCAAAATAACAGACTGGCCTGGCACTAGGGTCAAATAAGACATAGCCAGAAAACAATGTCCACAACAATCACAGCATAGAAGGTAGATATTAGCCTTTCGAAAAACACACAAGATCTGCCAACTTCACTTAAACATTTATTATTCTGTGTCAAAATGTTTGTCACACTAACTGTGGTCTCAGAGCAAATCATTGGCCAAACAAGTAATATCTCCAAATGTCCACAACTTTATCTGAAATACTGCCCTAAATGTAGAGTCCATGGCCTTGATTCCAAATATTGATGGATGTACCAAGAATAACAGACTGGCCTGGAACTCTGTCATTTATGATGACAAGTGCTATGGTTGATCTAATCAAGGGAACAATCTGCTCATGAAATTAAATGTACAAGTGGCTGAGAACTCCACAGACATAATGTACCCTTAACATAGTTCCCAGGGATGTGACAAGGCTGGCCCTTTGAATTACAGGTGCTGCTCATGTTTACCATCTGAGTGGACAGGTGAAGGATTAACAAGTGTGTCTTTTCCCCACCTGAAACTGTACCAGAGCTCATTTTTGCTGAAAATCAGGAATGTAAAAAAATTATTATCACTGTTGTCAATAGTGGCAGTGGTGGTAGTAGCATCATCATCATGTTCATCATCGTCGTTGTCGTCATCATCATCATTATTTAATGTCTGTCTTCCATGCTGGCTGGCATAGACTGGACAGTTTGACGAGATGTGGCAGGTTTGAGGGATGCTGCATTGGGATCCACTGCCTCATATGGTATACTTTCTACCACTGGAAGCCTTTCCTAAAGTTGACCATTTCAAAGTGTGCTAAGTACAGTGTGTGTATGTGTGACATGCGTGAATGCGTGTGTGTGTGTGTAGAACCAGGATTGGTGAGGTTGCCATGCAGTTTGCACTATGGCTGATAGGGGCTACAGTAGAAATTGGGGTGATTTCATGTAAGGAAGAGATGAGGAGGGGGTCAAAGAACAAATAAAGGGGCCGGAAGTTGCTTTTGATCTTACATTTGCTCTACCAGAGCTGACCTGGGGTTCAACAACAACGTAAAGAAAGAAAGAAAGAAAGGAAGAAAGAAAGAAAGAAAGCTGTTACCTGTTCTTTAATTTGTCATTAGCTTTTTCCAGTTCCAACATAACCATATTCCTCAAAGTTCCTAATTCTATAGCACCTTGAGCCCTAAGCAAAAAAGCATGAAAGAATGAACGTAAGAATTTGGTCCTTAACAGCATCTGGCACCAACAATCACCTGTTTTAACCAGGTTAATACCAATCCCTTTTTAAACCCATTCGATATAAACTTGTCGGTCAATCCATATTGATGTTACCGTCATTTATTAACCCACTCAATATTATTGATTGACTTAATATTAAAAGATGGCAAGCCGGCAGAATCATTAGCATGCTTTTTACGTTCCACTGGCACGGGAGCTAGTCAGGGGTCACTGGCATCAGCCATGTTCGGATGGTGCTTTTAATGTGCCACTGGCATGGGAGCCAGTCAGGCAGCCCTGGCATTGATAACATTTGGATAGTGCTTTTTACGTGCCACTGGCACGAGAGCCAGTCAGGGAACACTGGCATCGGACTGGATCCCGTGCCAGTAATGTGTAATAACAGTTTTAAATTTCAGTACAAAACCAGCAATTTTTAGCAAGCAGCGGGAGCATTATATTAACCCCAGTACTCAACTACTACTTATTTTATTGACCCCGAAAGGATGAAAGACAAGGCCGATCTTAGTTGAATTTGAACTCAGAACGTTAAGATCAAGAAAGAATGCAACAAAGCATTTCACTCCATGTGTTAACAATTCTGCCAGCTTGCTACCTTATCACTGTGTGATAATGCTATTTCTATATATCAGAAATTCAAATAAAATTTAAACTATAATATTTATGCGTTTATATAAATTATTCATGAAGAAAATGATTGAAAAAAAAATGAGAAATATCTTAAGATTGATAATTCCCAAACAATCCTCATTCTCTCTCTCTCTCTCTCTCTCTCTCTCTCTCAGTTTTTTTTTTTATATATAATACAAAGATATCAAAAATTATAAATTAGACAAAATAATATAAAAACTAAAAAAAATTCAAAAGCAAACAGAGCACAATGAAAAGCTATTAGTAATAAAAATAAAAACATAGATTACTGACATAAAATAGAGGCAGAAAGTGTTATGTACTCACCGGAGCCCTGATAAGTTTAATAAAGTCATGTGACTTAATGTTGTCTGACAGACATTCAAAAGAATCTGTGTGAGTGGATGTAAGAGGTGTAGGTTCTGCTGAATGGCTTTGCGATGAATTTTGAACCTCTTGTGCCATTCTTTGGAATAATTAAGACCACTGTGGTTCAGTTATCATAGAAATAAAGAGGAAAAAGAAATCACTGATATATATACACTTTTACTCTTTTACTTGTTTCAGTCATTTGACTGCGGCCATGCTGGAGCACCGCCTTCAATCGAGCAACTCGACCCCGGGACTTATTCTTTGTAAGCCCAGTACTTATTCTATCGGTCTCTTTTGCCGAACTGCTAAGTGACAGGGACATAAACACACCAACATCGGTTGTCAAGCAATGCTAGGGGGACAAACACAGATACACAAACACACACACATACACATACATATATATGCGACAGGGTTCTTTCAGTTTCCGTCTACCAAATCCACTCACAAGGCTTTGGTCGGCCCGAGGCTATAGTAGAAGACACTTGCCCAAGGTGCCACACAGTGGGACTGAACCCGGAAGCATGTGGTTGGTAAACAAGCTACTTACCACACAGCCACTCCTGCACCTATATATATATATATATATATATATATATATATCTTTTAAATTTGTTTAAGGGAAACATTTTGAATGTACAAATAATGCTCCGATTCCATTATGCCAGCCAAAGTCTAAAGGGATAAACAACCCTCAGTTAAACATCCATTAATGTAATATCACCCGAAGAAATGAATCCATGAAGATGATCTACTCAATGCCCATGGATACTTTCTAACTAGAAAGGGTATGGCCTGGTCAGCCTGTAATGACATGCATAAGATCTGGTCATCAAATCTAAGTAGAGACTTCAAACTTGAAATCTTCAAAGCCACAGTCGAACCAATTCTACTATATGGCTCAGAAACCTGGACGTTATCAAAGAAGCTTGAGAGGCAGTTGGATGGGACCTACACTCGCCTCCTTATGAGAGCTCAAAATCTCTTGTGGAAGTGCCATCCAACCAAAATGCAAATATACAGGAAACTACTACCTGTGTCATCTCTTGTGAAAGTAGGAGAGTCCAGTTTGCTGGACATTGTTGTAGAGCTGAAAAAGAGGTAATTTCTACTCTTCTCCTCTGGAAGCCATCTACTAGCGATACCAGAGGGCGCACACTCTCCTACCCTGATGTAATCTCCAGGGATACAGGCATCCAGCAACAGGACCTCCGTAATGGCATAATGGACCATGAAGTCTGGCGTAGCATGGTAAATTCCATTGTCTCGACCACGGTCGAACAATGATGATGATGATGGATACTACAGACTTTACTGAGATCATCCCAGGAATGTAGACTGTGATCTTAAGAGACATGTGATTTGTGGAAACACGTGTAGCGATGCATTAAAATATTTATAAATTCTATCCAAGGATTATTGTTATTACTATATATATATATATATATATATATATATATATATATATATATATATATATATATATATATACTTTATTTAAAGCAGCAGAAAATTCAACAAAACCTGTTACTCTGAGTTTCACGTTCCCGTTCGTCGGACAGTTTTTGCTAGAATTCTAGCTAAAACTGTCCGACGAACGGGAACGTGAAACTCAGAGTAACAGGTTTTGTTGAATTTTGTGCTGCTTTAAATAAAGCATATTACTCTACCACTGGTATTTGAGTACTCTTTTTTCCAAAATTGTTTCACAATTATGTGTTTACTCTGGTATATATATATATATGATGACAACGGTGGTGATAACGATGATAATGATGTGACATGACAAAATGTATCAGTGCAAATTATTTATTTACTTGTCAGAAAACAAAAATTCCTTGTTTGTTTGTTTTTCTCCCTGACACAAGACAAATGAACTAAACTCATTAGATGTCTCATATTCCTTGATACGCAAATAGTCTCTGAGAAGATTTGAATTCGAAACCTTTACTTCTAAATAAAGGGCACTAACCCAACCCCATTATGTTTCCAGTTCGAAAACTGATAGGGTCAGCTTTTACCTTCAACCTTCCCAAGTTGATAAAACAAAGTAGCTACGGCAGTTAATAATCTGTACAATTTACGGTATCATTGCCAGTCAAAGATACCATAAACTGTATGTGTGTGTGTGTGTGTAAATAGATATCTGTGTGTGTGTGTGTGTGTATGTGGTGTGTGTGTGTATGTGGTGTGTGTGTGCACGTGTGCTTTGTGTATGTATATATATAAATATGACAGGCTTCTTTCAGTTTCCATCAACTAAATCCACTTACAAGGCTTTTGTTGGCCCAAGGCTATCGTAGAAGACACTAGCCCAAGGTGCCACGCAGTGGGACTGAACCTGGAACCGTGTGGTCGGAAAGCAGACTTCTTACCACACAGCCATGCCTACACCCCCCACCACCACACACACACACATGAATGTACAATATATGTATACCGGATTCATATAATTTAGAGGTATTAAGCGGGTAAGACAAATATGTTCCTATATGGAAATAATTTCAGATTCATCCATAATCAGGTTATTGTGCTAACATATTATAATGTATTATAACATTTTAACAAGTTTGTTCAAGACTTTAACAAGATTACATTCTTAAGTGTAAGCCATTACTTACATGAAACTCCATGTAACGCTAATATAATTATAACTATTAATGTAATTATAACTTAACCATTTTCCTGATATATATTAGTGCTACAAACCATTATATGTATGTGTGTATATATGCACAAATACACACACACACATATTACTATCACCATCACCATCACCATAATCATCATCACCATCATCATTATAATCATCTTCATCATCGACACACTGAAATACTGACATCATCATCATCACCATCACCATCACCATCATAATAATCATCTTCATCAACACATTGACACACCAACATCACCATCACCATCATCATCACCACTATCACCACCACCATCACTTCTATCACCATCATCATCATCATCATCATCATCATCACCACCACCATCATCACCACCATCACCATCACTATCATCATTACCACTACCGCTGCCATCACCATCATCATCAGATAGAATTTGATGAGGCAGATTTTCCTATGCCTTTCCAGTTGCCGACCACCCTCACCTGTTTCCAAGCAAGGTAGTATTTCCCCATGGCCAGATGTGTTTTCCCATAGAAGACTGGTAATGAAGGACACTGCTTGCAGCCAGTAGACCCAGTAAAGTGGTTAGCTGTAGGAAAAGGCTTTCACATTTAGATACCATGCTAACAATGGATGTGGCTCACAACCTGTTGAGGGGTGGGGCAGTTAACTCTGAATAAGAATTGACGTGATGTGTGACAACCCATCCAGCCCATGCTAGAAAAGGGAAGTGAACATATGATAATGATGATGATGACAATGATCGTGATGATGATGATGAAGATGATGATGATGGTGGCGGCGACGGCGGTGGTGTTGGTATTGGTGGTGGTGGTGGTGATGATGATGGTGGTGGTGGTGATGATGGTGGTGGTGGTTGTGGTGGTGGTGGTTGTGGTGGTGGTGGTGGTTGTGGTGGTGGTGTTGGTATTGGTGGTGGTGGTGGTGGTGGTGGTGGTGGTGGTGATGATGGTGGTTGTTGTGGTGGTGGTGGTTGTGGTGGTGGTGGTGGTGTTGGTATTGGTAGTGGTGGTGGTGGTGATGGTGATGACGATGACGATGATGATAATGATGACAATGACAATGATCATGATGATGATGATGACGATGGTGATGATATGACGATGACAACAGAGGTGGTGATGGCAAGCAGTGACAGTGATGAGGATGATGGTGATGATGACGAGGTGGAAGAGAAGAGTAACAAAGATAATGGCGAAGACGATGATGACGTCTCAAAGATGGAGGAAAGTGAATTTAATTTGGTTAAAGAAAAGAAGAAACCAGAAAACATTTTTTCTTTTTCTTTCTCACAAACAGGAAAAGAAATTTGAAGAAAACAAAAATTATTAAACTGAAACGAGAAAAAAATGATATTAAAGATATTTTAATGACCTAAACTGATATTTTCATATCAATGTTTCGATTTTCAATCAAATTTAAAGTCTGAAAATCTGAAATTAAAATTCACTTTGATGTAAACAAAAAAAAATAAAATACTATTAGTATCCATTTCGGATTTTACAGGAAACTTACAAATGGCTACTGTATTTTTATGGTATATGTTCACAATATATTATACATGGGTCTCTTTCTATATGATTTTATTGATGTTATTGATCTCCTTCATACAAAGACACACACTTTAATCTGCCATGCCATGTTAAAACCTCTTAAGGTGAAAGTATTCTTAGGAGGAGGAAAAAAATCTGTTCAGTTTCCTAAAGTTTGTATTTTTAAAATGTAAGAAAGCAGACGTCACTCGGAGATCAAAGACTAGCTACTGAGCTTTATACTTCAATTTCATGCAGGCAACCGTGTCGGTGGCACGTAAAAGCACCATCCGTTCGCGTCCGTTGCCAGCCTCGGCTGGCCCCCGTGCCGGTGACACGTAAAAGCACCATCCGTTCGTGGCCGTTGCCAGCTCTGTCTGACCCCGTGTCCGGTGGCACGTAAAAGCACCATCCGTCCGTGTCCATTGCCAGCCTCGGCTGGCCCCCGTGCCGGTGACACGTAAAAGCACCGTCCGCTCGTGGCCGTTTGCCAGCTCTGTCTGGCAACCGTGTCGGTGGCACGTAAAAGCACCATCCGTTCGCGTCCGTTGCCAGCCTCGGCTGGCCCCGTGCCGGTGACACGTAAAAGCACCATCCGTTCGTGGCCGTTCGCCAGCTCTGTCTGGCACCTGTGCAGGTGGCACGTAAAAAACACCCACTACACTCGCGGAGTGGTTGGCGTTAGGAAGGGCATCCAGCCGTAGAAACACTGCCAGATCTGACTGGGCCTGACGAAGCCTTCCAGCTTCACAGACCCCAGTTGACCCGTCCAACCCATGCTAGCATGGAAAACGGACGCTAAACGATGATGATGATGATGATGATGATATATATATATATCATCATCATCATTTAACATCCCTTCTCCATGCTAGCATGGGTTGGACGGTTCGACTGGGGATCTGGGAAGCCAGAAGGCTGCACCAGGCTTCAGTCTGATCTAGCAGTGTTTCTACAGCTCAATGCCCTTCCTAATGCCAACCACTCTGTGAGTGTAGTAGGTGCATTTTACGTGCCACCGGCACAGGTGCCAGGTGAGGCTGGCAACGGACACGATCGGATTGGTGCTTTTTACGTGCCACCAGCATGGATGCCAGTCAAGGCAGCGCTGGCATCGGCCACGTCCGGATGGTGCTTTTTACGTGCCACTGGCACAGGGATCACAACTGCAATTTCCATTGATATTTGATGTTGGTGTACTTGACTCAATGGATCTCCTCAAGCACAGGGTTGAAACGGTGTTTCTTTACTTGCCACCTGCACAGGAGTCAGTCCTGCGGCCCTGGCAACTGCTGAGTGCCAGTCATAGGATTGGTTCAATTTCGATTCCGATTTATATATATATATATATATATATATATTATATATATATATATAATATATATATATATATATATATATATATATATATGTATATATATAACAGATATATGTTTTTTTATTATCCAAATACAATATATATACACAATCATATATAATATACTTGCATATGTACATATTTGTTTGTTCCTTCTCAAGCCATACCTGGCTCATAGGGCCAGTTTCCTGGTTTCCTTGGCATATAGGTTCCCCACCTGGACGGAACACCAGTCCGTCGCAGGTGAGCTGCAAGATGCAGGAGGAAAGAGAGAGAAAGTTGTAGCGAAAGCGTCTGCAGAAGTTCGCCATTACCTTCTGCTGGTGCCGCGTGGAGCTTAGGTGTTTCGCTCATAAACACACACATCGCCCGGTCTGAGATTCGAACCCACGATTCCTCGACCGCGAGTCCACTGCTCTAACCACTAGGCCATGTGCCTCCACAATGTGTACATATACATACATATAAATTATTATAATTTATTACAGCATACCTATTTGATATATATGCCCTGGATTGGCAAAGTGCTCCTATAATTGACCAAAGTATAGCCAATCATTTTTCAGTCAATCAAAAGAGGTAACACTTACACTGCTATTCAGACACTTTGCTAGCCAGGTTCCTGCATGAAGTGCTGCTGAGGTGATGGCCTCAATTATTATAAATGTGTGTGTGTGTGTGTGTGTGTGTGTGTGTGTGTGTTTAAAGGTAAGACCCAAGGAACAAGGTGTAGGAAGTTAGTAGGCTTCGAACAGTCTGTAGAATGTATAAAAACAACTTTCAGGAACAGCAGTGATTTATTGATGTAGAAAGTTTTTTGTCTGGTTGTGCAGCCATTTATGCACCACGACCCAGCACTTCTTTCATCTATAGCAAATCAACAACCTTGTAAAGGATGTGTAGGATGTGGTTGGTTGGCACTGGTTGGCTGCCTCACATTTCCTTACATGGTTGTAGAAAGGAAAAATAGCAGGAACAAGAATCTCTGAACAAATAACAATAATAATTTATTTTCACCGGAATTAGCATTTCATCTCTGGACATCGGTAGCCTGGACGCCATGTGTGTGTGTGGGGGGAAGCAGCAGAGTCGGTTGAATCACAATTGTGAAGGCATTCTTCAAGTCGTATTCGCCTTCACACGGAGCTTGTCTGGTTGCGTCTAGCTTGGTTGGCGGCAGGAGCAAAAGAGAGAGAATAGCGGTCAAGCCTAGCTGCTGCTGATGACTGAGCATGCGCATAAGGGGCTTCCAGCAGGCCTTCCGGAAGACTAATCTTTGCGCATGCGTGAATGAAAATCCCAAAATGGCATCTGCAACCTGGCGTCACTACAGATGTTTGAGTGATCCAAAGAGGAGACAGTCAAAAGGGGCTGGATCTGAACTGTATGCAGGGTGTTCCAGCAGGTCAAAGCCTAATTTTTCAATGATGTAGGTGGCCATATGTGGGTGTATATAGCTGTGTAACAATAACACTTATTTTGACAATAGACCATGGCATTTAGTGCAAATTGCTGGTTTCAGTTCATCGGCCATCATTTCACTGTAGCCTGTACTTGTGATTGTAGACCCCTTTTCGAGACAATGTTGTAGCATAGGCCTTTTTACAGCCCCAAAAAACAGTTAGCATCACTTTTTCTGCCTAACATTTCTTTTTTGCAGACAATTTGTAATGTTACTATTTGTAAAAGCTTTTAAAAATAGTAAGATTAGTAAGACCATCATAGGGTCATGTAGATTGTAACCATGTTAAAGTAGTAAGCTCTTACTCTCTTTCTCTTTTACTTGTTTCAGTCATTTGACTGCGGCCATGCTGGAGCACCGCCTTTAGTCGATCAAATCGACCCCGGGACTTATTCTTTGTAAGTCCAGTACTTATTCTATCGGTCTCTTTTGCCGAACCGCTAAGTAACGGGGACGTAAACACACCAGCATCGGTTGTCAAGCAATGCAAGGGGGACAAACACAGACACACAAACCCACACACACACACACACATATATATGTATACATATATACGACAGGCTTCTTTCAGTTTCCGTCTACCAAATCCACTCACAAGGCATTGGTCGGCCCGGGGCTATAGCAGAAGACTCTTGCCCAAGATGCCACGCAGTGGGACTGAACCCGGAACCATGTGGTTGGTTAGCAAGCTACTTACCACACAGCAGAAAGCTTATGGGTTAGCTTGCAGAGGTAGAAGGCTTGTAACATAGTGTCTTTTATGTGCAGTAAGTAAGCTTATGGGGTGTAATCTTGTAGTGAAGTACACATAAGGATAAGTAAATATGTGCACGTAGTAAGTTTATGAATGTAGTAAAGTTGTAGAGACTGTAACGACTTGGAGGTAAGAAATTTGAAAGAGGACCCTTTAGTCTTGGTTAAAACATGACAACTTCTCTAGTGCTGGTGCCATGGTTGAAGTACACCCAGTATACATTGTAAAGTGGTTGGTTTTAGGAAGAGTATGCAGCCACAGTAACCGTGACAATATATGACACACACACAAGATGAAAGCATGGAAAAGTGGACATTAAGAAAGTGGACATTAAGAAAGAGGACATTAAGAAAGTGGACATTATGAAAGTGGACATTAAGAAAGTGGAAATTAAGAAAGTGGACATTATGAAAGTGGACATTAAGAAAGTGGAAATTAAGAAAGTGGACATTAAGAAAGTGGACATTCTGAAAGTGCTCATTAAGAAAGTGGACATTAAGAAAGAGGACATTAAGAAAGAAGACATTATGAAAGTGCTCATTAAGAAAGTGGATATTAAGAAAGTGGACATTAAGAAAGAGGACATTATGAAAGTGCTCATTAAGAAAGTGGACATTAAGAAAGTGGACATTAAGAAAGTGGACATTAAGAAAGTGGACATTATGAAAGTGGAAATTAAGAAAGTGGACATTAAGAAAGAGGGCATTAAGAAAGTGGACATTAAGAAAGTGGAAATTAAGGAAGTGGTAATTAAGAAAGTGCTCATAAAGAAAGTGAACATTAAGAAAGTGGACATTAAGAAAGTGGACATTATGAAAGTGGACATTAAGAAAGTGGAAATTAAGAAAGTGGACATTAAGAAAGTGGACATTATGAAAGTGGACATTAAGAAAGTGGAAATTAAGAAAGTGGACATTAAGAAAGTGGACATTCTGAAAGTGCTCATTAAGAAAGTGCACATTAAGAAAGTGGACATTATGAAAGAGGACATTAAGAAAGTGGACATTAAGAAAGTGGACATTAAGAAAGTGGACATTAAGAAAGTGGACATTAAGAAAGTGGACATTATGAAAGAGGACATTATGAAAGTGCTCATTAAGAAAGTGGACATTAAGAAAGTGGACATTAAGAAAGTGGACATTAAGAAAGTGGACATTAAGAAAGTGGAAATTAAGGAAGTGGTAATTAAGAAAGTGCTCATAAAGAAAGTGAACATTAAGAAAGTGGACATTATGAAAGTGGATATTAAGAAAGTGGACATTAATTAAGAAAGTGGACATTAAGAAAGTGGAAATTAAGAAAGTAGACATTAAGAAAGTAGACATTATGAAAGTGGACATTAAGAAAGTGGACATTAAGAAAGAGGACATTAAGTATGAAAAAGTGGACAATGATGATGATGACACTGACAACCAAGATGAAAGAAAATAAAAATATGGTTCTCACAGTGGTTCACGTGGTGGTGGTCCTGCATTATCCTCTTCTGATAATCCAGATACATCTGGTTTCAGTAAAACATGCTGAACTGGAATTAAATACAAGACAACAATCAAAAAAAATATTGACTAAATTTGGATTCTTGAGATGAGGAATCATTATTATTAAATATTATTAAATATTATTAAATATTGGGGCAAGCGAAATCGAAATCGAATTGAACCAGCCAGGATCCCTGGTCTGGTGGTATGTAAAAAGCACTATCCGACTCGTGGCCGATGCCAGCGCCGCCTCGACTGGCTTCCGTGCCGGTGGCACATAAAATACACCAATCCGACCGTGGCCGTTGCCAGTCTCGCCTGGCACCTGTGCAGGTGGCACGTAAAAAGCACCTACTACACTCACGGAGTGGTTGGCGTTAGGAAGGGCATCCAGCTGTAGAAACATTGCCAGATAAGACTGGAGCCTGGTGCAGCCTTCTGGCTTCCCAGATCCCCGGTCGAACCGTCCAACCCATGCTAGCATGGAGAACGGACGTTAAACGATGATGATGATGATGATGATGATGATGTTAGGACCAGTGCCCTGGTCTTGGTTGTTATAGTCACATCATTTAAGAAATCGCATTCCATCATCAGCCTTCCTCAGGTGTCTTTTGTATTCAGTAATAATCTCAGAAGTTGGAACTTAACACTTTATTAAATCTGGTGAAAGTAGATTGTTCTCATTCAATTGTACATACCATATAAGGAGAGCAATCTACCTCATCCCATAGATTTAATAAAGGATTTGGTTCCAAATTTCAACGCTGTTATCAAACACAACAGCTCCTGAAAAAGACTGGAGAGTACAACAGCTAAAACATCATAACTATAGCAACCAAGATGAAGACCCTAGTCTAAATATTTTATTATAGATTAAATATTAACTATTTCGGTGATGCAGATATAAAAAGGGCTTATCTAGATAAGTGAAGATTAGGCCAGTATAGCGATTATTCAAAGAGGCCAGGGAACAGAAGAAAGAAGACATGCACTCAACACAAGAGCTGAAGACACCTCCGAAAGGGAGGGCCCTGCCACATCAAAACGGTTGAGGAGTAGGGGCCGAAACTGGATGTGGTTCCTCCTGATGATGTCTTGAGCTAACTGGATCCTATAAAGGGGCTGTTGTGGTAGCAGACCACAAAACATGGTTGAAATTCCTAAGTCAGCCCTTTTCCACTAGAATTGTAATCAAAGACATCCCAGCAGTATATATCCTGGCTACTTTTCAGACAAAGTGTAGCTAAGACTGGATTATCTTTTATTCATTTATTTTTGCTTTAAGACAATGGAGTGTGATTTGAGGAGGACTTCGTTAATATTTCTGAGCAAACAAGCACATAGAAGTTCCCTTGTTAGCTCAGTAACATAGTGGTTAATACATCAAGCTGTCACCTTGTAATCATTGTGCTATGTATAACAGAAAGTTTTTTAAAAAACCCTAGGAGGTGCAGGATTCCCTTAAGAAGTTACAAAGACTGGCATAGTCATTGCTTGTTGGGGAGAGAGACAAAGACCAAATCACAAAGACTATTTGCTGTAGAGTTAGCAGCCCGGCCACATAAAGAGAAACATTTCTTGCTATGAAAATAGCAACAGATAACAGAAGAGACCTACCAATCTTCAGCAAAATAAACTCTGTCTCAAAGATAGAACCCATCCTAGGCAGGTTGGAAGAGATAGTTGACATCAAGCAACTGATGCCCTTCAAATATAAGAAGTCGCACCTAGGCTGTCTGATGACGATCAGAGGACTCTCATCTCTTGGGAAACCAGTAGGACCAAGAACCATTTCACCAATTTTGCAGAGAAATAAGATGGATAGAGCTGGAATCCATTAGAAAGGATTGTGCAACATGGGAAGACTTGAAAGACACATGCTGCATATGTCGATGGCATTTATATTCTATGGGAAGGAAGGAAGAAAAAAGGTGTTTTTACAAATAGCTTTCTTTTTATTTTTCTATATCTATTGTTTTTACTCACCTCGAGATATTCTCATACTACTTTCATAGTTTGCTACAACCTCTTCGAACATATCACTAAGCACTGCTTGAGAATTTGGTAAGTTCTTCAGCTTCTCTGGAATCCTCTCTAGAATACGCTCAAACCACTCACTTTGGATTGGCACCAATGAACCATCCCAGACTTTTTTCCGTAAACACAAGTAGTTTTCCTAACAGAAAAAAAACCATGATTGATAATATATTTTTTTTCTATAAGTGACAGAAAATGAATAAATATAACAAAGGCCTCGATATACACTACAGACAGTGATGGTATTGGTGGTGGTGATGATGATGATGGTGGTGATGAGCATGAGATGAACAATGAAGATACAGATATGACTGTGCGGTGGCAAAGTTTGCTATGTAATCACAGTTTCTGGTTCAGTGCCACACTATGGCACCTTGAACAAATTATCTCCAACAACAGCCTCAGGCTGGCAGATGCCATCATCATCATCATCAAATCTTGAAGATGGAAACTATGGGAGTCTATCATTTTTATGTATGTGTGAGTGTATGTGTGTGTGTGTTTGTGTTTCCATATATCTTCCCAGTGACACCATTTGTGTAAAATGGTATCATATATATATATATATATATATATATATATATTATATTAAATTAGAGACAAAACCACTATAATGCATAATAGTGGTTTTGTCTCTAATTTAATATAATATAATATTTTACTATAAAATTGGATTCAATCCTAAATCTGATTTTTCCCTGTAAATTTGGATTTATTCCCTAATATTTATTATTAATTTATATATATATATAATATATATATTATATTAAATTAGAGACAAAACCACTATAATGCATAATAGTGGTTTTGTCTCTAATTTAATATAATATAATATTTTACTATAAAATTGGATTCAATCCTAAATCTGATTTTTCCCTGTAAATTTGGATTTATTCCCTAATATTTATATATATATATATATATATTATATATATATATAATCTTTATGATCTTTGCTTGTTTTTCAAGCAATCTTTTATTTCACATCTCCAAAAGTGCAAAGCCAGCAGACCAGCAGACAATATGTTGGCAGCACAAACAACACTGCTCGTAGTTCATGGCTTTTATAGAGCAGAAATGTACTCACACACAAACACACACACACATATATATATGTTACAAACTTCGTTCAGTCACCATCAAATAAAATTCATTGACAAAACTTTGATCAGCAAAGGTCTGTAGAAGACACTTGCCTCAGGGCTGCATAGTGGAACTGAAACCAGAACCATGTGGTTTGGAAGTGAACTTCTTAACCCCAAAAACCATGCCTGTATCTACATATACCCTTTTCTGCACCTACTATATACATAAATAAATAAATAAATATATATATATACATATTTTTATTATGTATGTATGTATGTATGTATATATGTACACACATATATATATATATCATCATCATCATCATCATCATTTAACGTCTGCTTTCCATGCTAGCATGGGTTGGATGGTTCAACTGATGGAGCCCGAAGGCTGCACCAGGCCAGTCAGATCTGGCAGTGTTTCTACAGCTGGATGCCCTTCCTAACGCCAACCACTCCGAAATATATAGGTGTATATATATATATGTGTGTGTGTATATATATGTATATATATATCTATCTATATATATATATATCAAAAAGTTATAAATGCATAAACAATCATACAAACACATTAATTAAATGCACATATTTAAATATATGCTGTCACAAATACATAGACACACATACACACACAAATATATGTTCAGCGCTTCTGACCAATACAGAAATCAATGATGATGATGCTGATGATGATGATAATGATGATGAAGAGAAAGAACGTGAGGATAATGATGATGATGATGATGATGACAATGGTTATTGCTTTTATTTGCCACAAGGGTGACAGATGGAACAAGATTAAAACAACAGCAAAAACAAAAAAAAACATGCAGATTTATGTAGTATTGATTATGAGAAAAAAAATAACAATAACGACAAAATAAAAAATAATAACGAACAAACAGAAAAAAAGAAGTAACGAAAGTAAATAAATATTTCCATTTTCCAAGACTGTATTGTTCAATCCTCAGGAGATACGACAATAAATTCAGGTTCTGTAACAAGAGCAATGCTTTTAAGTCACAAAACCAACAAAATTATGTGAAAAAGAAAAGAAAAAATTCTTCTGAAATATGTCAGTTTATATTCCACTGTCTGAGTATGTACGTGTGTATCCTTATGCGTGTATCCTTGTGTGTGTGTGTGAGTGTGTATGTGTATATGAATTTATTTATAAGTATGTGTAAGTATATGAATATATATATATATTTGTGTGCGTATATATATATATACATATATA
>NC_043007.1:25053212-25075712 GCF_006345805.1 Octopus sinensis
TATATATATATATATATATATATATATATATATATATGTATGTATGTATATCTATGTATATTATGTGCATACCCATTATATTTGTACAAACTATAGAATTCACATCATTCACATAGTTAATTACACATATACACACAAGAAAGCATATATATATATATATATATATATATATATATATATACACACACACATATATATACATATATATATATACATATATATATACATATATATATATACATATATATATATATATATATATATATATATATATATGCGTGTATGATGTGACATTATATAGCAATATGTGTGTGCATGAATGTATATGCATGCATAATATTCTTTGATAAAATTTACATTGTGCAAGTGAGATAAATGATTTAAACTTAGCCTCCTCTCTCTTTCTCTCTCTCTCTCCTCCTTGTCTGTCTCTTTCTCTATATCTCTCTGTCTATCTATTGATCAGTCTTTCTCCCTGATTCTCTAGCTATCTATTAATCTCCCTCTCTGCCTGTCTATTTATCTCTTTTTTTTCTATCTACCTAGCTACCTCTTCACGAAAGATGCAGAACTAATTCCAAATAATACTCCAACCGACAGAAACTCAATTCTTCTCTGTTTGTAGTGAATTCCTGCATCAATCATTGCACTGGATACACAGATCTAGCATCTGTTCCAAAGATGAGCATTACCATTATTTGATGAATGGAATTACAAACTCCTTGCTCAACGCTTTAGGTGGATGAGTAGTTCACACATACTTATTTCTTTCACACATACACACAGATCAACATCACCACCACCACCACAACCACTACTACCATTTAACGTCCTTTTTTCCATGCTGGCATGGGTTAGATGGCTTGACAAGCAAAGATGAGCCAGAGGACATTGCTAGTTCCTATATCTGTTTTGACATGGTTTTTACAGCTGGACACTCTTCCGGATGGTGACTATATAACTGAGTGGACTAGGTGCTTTTTACATGACACCAGTACCAATACACACTCACACACATATACCTAATATATATATGTGGAGGTGCAATGGCCCACTGGTTAGGGCAGCGGACTCGCAATCGTAGGATCGCGGTTTTGATTCCCAGACCGGGCGTTGTGAGTGTTTATTGAGCAAAATCACCTAAAGCTCCACGAGGCTCCAGCAGGTGGTGGTGGTGATCCCAGGTGTACTCTTTCACCGCAACTCCGAAGTCATGGGTGCTGTGTTGTTTTCTGATTTTGTAAGCATGTCTGCATGTGTTAGACGTATGGAATTCAAAAAAGTGCCCAAGGTTGTTGTTGGAAAGATGGTGGATAATCTTATGGGTGTCTACCAAGTCAACTGCCAGACATTCAGAGCATGGTAGATGTCTGATCACGGGTATTCATTTTGTTGCACATTTCGGAACAGTTTCCAGTAGATTTATATATATATATATTGAGCAAGATAGGGGTTTCACACTGTGGACATGCCATTGTCAAGTAGTTTTAAATAGATAGCTGGAGTGCAGCTGACAAAGGTCTCAATGGGTGATGCTAGGACACCCTCAACCTTCTTGACAATCTTAGAGATGTGTTGGATCTGGGGCTTATAGTCGACTGTTGAATATATGCAGTGGGCATACCTCTGTATGACTTTGGTGACACACTGTGTATTCAGTCAGCTATTGGTGAATGAGTGCATAACTGGAGTGACAAACCCATATTTACTTTAGCAAGTATATATATGTCAACACACATTATCAGTACACTAGTGTGCTGTCCTAACCTCTAGCTTGGTACTTTTACTATCTAAATACTTGATACTATCAGATCTTGAAATTTATATTTCACACACACACATACTTAATATATATATACACATACATACACACTCATACATATACATACATACACATATATATTTATTTATATAGTATTCAACACACTCCTTTGAAGAAACACTTTTCCTCAGTTTGTTACTTTGTGTGTGGTGTGTGTGTGTGTGTGTGTGTGTGTGAGTGTATGTATGTATGTATGTATGTATGTATGTATGTATGTATGTATGTATGCATGCATGCATGCATGTTTCACTCAGGCATAGAGATATTGATAACCCGGTGTTTGAACTCAGTATTTTATAAGCTTCAGAATAAAGAGTTAATTGATACAGAGCATAATATGAAATTAGATGAATGACAAAGGAATAGGAAATTATGCAATGAATGTAATTAGCTTACAGCTGTTTCTGCTCTAAGATACAGTAGACTTAAAACTATAAGTGCTTGTGCATCACCGTATAGCTTCTGTGGAGCTTCCAAAATGAACTTCTGTCCAACTCACTCCCTATTTCTAATCATCTGACACACTATTCTCACCCTAGTGCACTTACCCCCTCAAAAAACCCTTTCTTCTTCCTCTAGTCCTTTCTTCCTCTCTTATTCTCTTTGTATCTTGACCTCACATCTCTCTCTTTTTCCAGGTGGGCAAGCCATGTATTCTTCTCTTCAGCAAGACACCTGTTCCTACCCCTTTATCTTACTTTCTAATCCCTCAATACAATACTCCAAGGCGTATTGTATTGATCGATGGGGTTTTCTCTCTGATGTTGGTGATGGATCCTTTGTGATTGTGAGTAATGAACTTGGTTTTACTAGGATTAACAAGCAGTCCCACACCTTGTGCAGCTAATTCTAGGCTCTGAAGTAATTGGGTAGAGCTTGGTATTGTGTCAGAGAGCAAGGCTAAATCATCAGCATAGTCTACATCAATAATTTTCTGAGCTGGATGTCTGATCAATCTTCTTTGAGCAAGTGTGAAGCCATGGATGTTTAGATTGTAAAGTGATATTCTGAGACAGCCTCAACTGTAAAGGATCACCAAAGCAAATTAGATGTTGTCTGGAAATCAATCCTTTAGGGTCAGACACCCTAAACAGGAGTTTTTTTGATGCAACAGTTGAGTCAGTCCTTTTATATGGAGCAACAGCCTGGATGCTTACCAAAAAAACTGGAATGTAAGGTAGATGGAACTTACACCTGAATGTTAAGAGCAGTCTTAAACATATTTTGGAGAACTCATCCCACCAAGAGTCAACTGAATGAAGATCTGGTTGTCTCTGTCATTATGAGGGAAAGGTGCTTGTGCTTTGCAAGACATTGCTGATGAGATAAACAAGTGCTGGCAAGTGACCAACTGCTAGGGATACCAAAGCATGGATGTACTCAAGCAGGTCATCCAAACACAATGTATGCAGATCAACTCTCAATGAATGTCTCCTCAGAGATCTCTCTCAGATGGTCTGTGTGAGTTTAAAATGTCCAAGCAAGCTTGACCATGTCATAGTGATGACCATACCTCACTCAGTTGAGAGATTTTGCCTTGTGATGACCTCATCAGTGCTGGTGCCACATAAAAAGTACCCAGTGAAGTGGTCGGCATTAGGAACGGTATCTAGCTATAGAAACCATGCTAAAGCAAACCAAACATTAGAACTTGGCACATCCCCCTGGTATGTCTGTTCATGTTAAACCATCCAACCCATACCAGCATAAAAAAAAGAACATTAAATGATGATGATGATGATGATGATGATGACATACATACACACACCCTGAACTGTGTAAGGTTGGGCCATTGAATTACAAGTACAGCCTAACTGATGGACTTGTAGTTTCCACCTTCCCCATTCCATTCACAAAATTACGACGGAAGGCACTTTCCCAAAGTTCCATACAGTAGCAACAAAAATTGTGGAAAAATTGAAATAATTGAATGTAAGGGGGACAACTTTTGATTGTCTATGAAATATTTTTTTTTTCTCTTTCTCTCTCAGGAAAATCTAAAATTAAGCATGAGCGAATGTGAAAGTTTTTTCCCTACAGAAACACTGCAGCATTTTAGTAAGTATTTACTCCATTGTCTTTATGGCCATCACGCAGCAAATGGCTTATGTTTTAATTTTAAAAAATTTTTATTAAATAATCTAATGAATTATTATATAGTATTACCCTGAAATTATTTTGTGGGTTATCAACTAATATAATTTTTTTGTGAGGTTTATAACTTCATTTGACTTTCTTATAAGTGTTTATCTGTATGTATGTGTATCTAATCGTCATTTCTCGTCTGTTTCCATGCTCATATAGAACGAATGGGTCTCCTGCAGCATAACGCCTTATCAAATTTGTAGTGGGGCTCAAACATAAGTAGAGAATATATATGCAAGAAGATATAAAAGACTCAGAATGGCATTGGTAAACTACGAAAATAATCAGAAGAATTGAGGAACCAAAGAAGCTTCTTCAAATCTTTTAGGCAAAAATATACAGAAATGAGGAGAGAAAATGAAAGATGCAGTATTAAAATGCCTTACTCTGAAATGACACGCTTACTAAAGCAAGGTTGTCTTAATAGAACCATAGAGCCCCTGGACAAAACAATGCACTGAGGCTCATACATAAACAACCACAGCATACTCTGATAAATACTGGGTCCCAATACCTTTTAGATACCTGAGTAAAGCCAAGTGCATCCAAGTCTTAAGATGGCACTGCCCTAGAGACAGTAAAGTGGCAACAATGGAATCAAGGAATCACAGAATCTTGTCATCTTGTCAATGAGGTTCACTTTCAACATTTCTTCCTTTTCTAGAGATTCCTTTCATTTGGATTATTTGATGCTTCCATATCCAACATTCATCCTTGATATGATATGCATGTCTCCATATCAGTTTAGTCTTTTCTCTTGTACATCACATCCAATTCTTCGTACACTGAAAATTTTCTCTCAGCTCATTTGTCACCATGCAATAGCATATTTCATTTACAAGAATTACACAAATTGCTCTTCATTCATTAATACAATCCTTTTGTTGACTGAAAAAGTAATAGGTCTTTGAAAATTTCCACCATGCCATAACTCATGATTCTATGTGTATGTGTGTGTGTCCATGCATGCATATGTGTGCGTATGTACATGTACACACACATATATACATACATGTCAATTAGTCAAGGTGCACAGAATTACATATCCAATACAGCCGATCTTACCAATCAGTTTCGTGCTAGGGGTACAACGGAGTGTTAAGTAACAGCACAGTTATGTAACCCTGCGCTCTTCAGAGATGGCAGTTATGGTTGTAATGGATATATAATACTGTACACTTCAATTAATATACTTACTCCATTGACAAATATATGAGTGCGTATTTTTACTGACCTATAGATTCTTAGACAATATATACATATATGTATGTATTAGGGAATATAAATGTATGTATGTATATATGTATGTATATATGTATGTAAATATATATATATATATATATATTCGCATGCACATGCATATCTCTTTTACTGTTACAAGTTTCAGTCATTAAAGATGACAACCCCATAAAGATGATACCTAGCATGGATACATGCTGGGGCACCTTCTTTCAGGATGTATAGTCTGCTACTTACCTTATCAATATTCACTTACCAAATAGCTAAGTTAACTGTGAGGTAAAGGGCCACAACTCAACGCCCTTTCACATCAATAAACATAAACCCACATTCACATGCACAGATGTCTAAGGCAGGCTCCCACAATTTTTTTCTTTTTTTTTTATCAATATGGTTAGTTAGTTACTTTTATATATTAGCATCAATAAAAAGTAGTAGGAGTAGTAAATCTGTGTTTCGTAGTTATTAAATAAGCAGCCATATGAACAGGAAAGCATACTTTTCTTTTTCGTTTTTTTTTTTTGCTTTTAAGATTATTTCATGAGTATGTATTACTATTGTAGCAGCAGTACCTGATAATTCAACGGGAATTGCAGCAAAGCTAAGGAAAATTAGTCTCTAAAATAGGGACCGCATGAAGTAATGAGGGAGCCTTTGTGTCTATTCACTGAGTAGCTCACATTGTTACACAGACCATCTTAGATCTCCCTTATATGTTGATGGAAATACACTGAATCTAAATCTTTTATTTGCAATAAACTAGAATCCTATCCCAGTGGAAATTTACTTCTCATCCACTTATTATTGCAGAGTGTGACACCAAAGTTGATTTTGTGGATCTCAAAGGATTAAGAAGAACATTGAGAGGAACCCTCTCTAAATAAGGATATCTATCTTATGAACTAGTGCAATAGATCGAGTGAGTATCCATATATGAGCGATTGAGTATGTTTAAAAGAATGACATCATCAGTGACATTGGGAGTAACCATGAATGAGCAAATATCTTTAGTGTTATCAAGAGTATCACATCAAGCCTGACTGAAAGGCCTATAATCAAAGGCATTCCAGCCATGACCACTTCATGGAATGCCTAGAGTTACATTATCCAATCTGTCCTTCACTTGCTTAAGAAGTTAGGCTTCTATTTAAAAGTGGTTATATAGAGGCTATTTAACTGAGCGTGTTTTGTACAGCAACAATATTGGTTGTTGTTGTTGTTGTTGTTTAACTGCAGGTCAGCCTTGATCAAGTGCACCTATGATCAAAAGCGTTCCACCCATGATCATCCCGTCATTTTCTTTCAGATAAAAGTGTATCCTAGACCAGTGCTACTCAAAGTGGTGGTCCGCAGACCGGCACCGGTCTGCGAGCCTTTAGCTGCCAGTACGCGGCGAGTTTCCAGAAAAGAAACATTATAAAATGCTTATGTAATATTTAATAATAATAATAATAATAATAATAATAATAATTGTGTACAGTGCTCAGGTGCACTACAACTCATCTAAAGTGTATATATAATCAGGTGTAGTTTCGGCGGATTTCGGAAAGCATGAAGGCCTTAAAGGATGCAGTGTCATGGCAGTCAACAACTGACGCAGGCAGTTTATTCCATGCTTCAGCAACTCTGAGCGTGAAAAAATGTTTCCGAAAGTCATGGGAGCTGTGTTGTTTTCTGACTTTGTAGGCATGTCCACGTATGTTAGACACATGGAGATCAAAAGATTTGTATTATTGGTTCAGAAAATAAATATAAAATAAAAACAAATTGTCAACTTTTATTATATTCATTATTGCTATTGTTTCCGGTATAAATTAATATTACTAAAAAATATTACCAGTTCCTGGTACATTGGAAAAAACAAACAAAAAACGGTATGCCACATCAGATAGTTTGAGAAGCACTGTCCTAGACCATATTATCCAATGTATTCTTTTCTTTAGAAAGACATTAGGGTACAAATTGGGAGAGAGATTTGGCTGTTATTTCTAGCAGGCCAAGTGACTAACCATACAGCAGCTCCTTCATTGATTCATGGTAGCAGTTCTTATTGATGGGGGAAGGGGGTTCTTTTAAGATTTAAGTACAGTATTTTTCATTCTGTCCTGTAGAATATGTTTAGAGAAACAAACTGTTGTAATAAAGATATCAAAGATATCAACATGAGGAAGTATTAGAGATTATAGTTTCATACGAAACATTGTGTTAGTTTTTTAATAAACAGACTTACTCTGACAGCTCTTGTATGACTCATCATCTGTATCAAATATAAATACATGTAAGACATAGTATACAAATGAAGTAACTGATGCAGATCTTGGAAAACAAAATGAGATGATTCAGAGCAGATGTTTGGATGCTGACAATTTGGCACAGCTGATTGGAAATTCTGCCTGTTTTGATGACAGTATATTTTGGTACTGGAGGCTAACAAACTCTCACACACATGCACAGAAATATACACATACAGATAATCGCTGAAGGCAGCAAGCTGGCAGAATCGTTAGCATGTCAGGCGAAATGCTCAGCAGTATTTCATCAGCTGCTATGTTCTGAGTTCAAACTTACAAATAAAACATTTAAAATGTTATATTAATCTTCAGTACATAGTTGTACAGAGAGACATTACAATTTCTTAACTGAACACAGCTGACATAAATGCTTTCTCCTTTCCTCATACACACAGAGAAAAATGTTCACACACATAAACAGAAGCAGATAGACATACAGAGACAGTAAAAGGGCGTGGAGGGATGCAGGGAGAGAATGAGAAAAACATTGAAATGTCTGATGTCAAATAAGTCAGCATTGAATCATCAATGCCAAAACGTCTCATACTCCTTGAAAAATGTATACATGTATGTGTGTGCCAGTATGCATGTGCATATGTGTGAATATGCATGTATGGGATATATATATACATCTGTGTGCGCATACATATAAATAAATGTCTGTGTGCACATATACATATGTATGTATGAGATGTTTAGTCTAGTGGTAAGACAAATCAGCTCGCAATTATAAGGTCGTGGGTTTGATTCCCTGTCCAGATGTGCTGTATCTTTGGACAAAGCACTTCATTCCAGTTCACTCAGTAGGCAAAAATGAATGCTTGGTCAGCATCAACTTAGCACAGCAGAGTTAAGTCTTAACAAGTCAGTAGTATGACCTAAAGCCTTCAAGTATGAAGCAGGATATGTCCAGCAGAAAAATACTACATTCACTATTTACCTTTTCTAAGTATATATATGTATATATGTATAAATGTATATGCATGTAAAGGCAGAGTACAGCCATATGGTTACAAGTTTGCTCTGCAGCCATGAAATCTGAGGGTCAATCCCGCTGCATGGCATTTTTGGCAAATATCCTTTCCTACAGCCTCAGTGAGCTGACAGAATCATTAGCCCACTGGACAAAACACTTAGCAACATTTTGTTCATCTTTATGCTCTGAGTTCAAATTCCACTGAGGTCAACTTTGCTTTTCATCCACAACACACTGACTACTTTAATATGGGGCTCAAACTCATGGCCAGTACTTCAACCATATCATCATTGCACTCCTATAACCAGTGCCATTAGCAGAATCGAACTTGCAATGTGCTTACCTCTGGAGGATATTGAACAGGGACAAGTTCTGGGATTTTATCATTGGTTTCTTTTGTGACGGTCTTACATTTGATGGCAGCTTGTACCCTGGAGAGGAAAATGAAATTGTAAAATATTGTTCAATACTGTAAAATAATGTTAAATGCTGCTATTGTTCAATATTAAATGGATACTAAAAGCTCGCAGATTCTTTTTGGTAGATTTCTTGATGATGCCATACCAACATGGTAGTTACTGGAAAATAAGTTGATTGATTCTATTGTGTATGCAAAAATATGCGCATTATTAAAAAGTTACAAGAAAACAAAGTTCCAGAACGAAGGGAGGACACCAAACTATAATTATGCCAAGAAAGACAGGATGGTCATGGCAGGAACGCTTTTAAAAAGATAAGAAATTTTGAGGGGAAGGAAAAATATGCTACGTGTTCAAAAGTAGTCGATATCAAAAAATAGCAACTAAACCACAATTTCATTGATATAATAGGTGTAGGCATTGGTGCGGTTAAGAAGCTTGCTTTGCAATCATGTGGTTTCAGGTTCAGTCCCACTGTGCAGTACCTTGGGTTAGTGTCTCCTATTATAGCCCCAAGCTGATGAATGCCTTGTGAAGGAACCTGCCTATATATATATCTGCCTAGCCATCTCTTGTCAAACTGTCTAACCCATACCATCAAGGAAAGCAGACATTAAACGATGATGATGATGATATATATGTGTATGTGTGTGTGGAGGCACATGGCCTGGTGGTTAGAATAGCAGACTCACGGTCGAGGGATTGTGGGTTCGAATCTCAGACTGGGCGATGTGCGTGTTTATGAGTGAAACACCTAAGCTCCACACGGCTCCGGCAGAAGGTACTGGCGAACTTCTGCTGACTCTTTCGCCACAACTTTCTCTCACTCTTTCCTCCTGCATCTTGCAGCTCACCTGCGACGGACCGGTGTCCTGTCCAGGTGGAGAACCTATACGCCAAGAAAACCGGGAAACCGGCCCTATGAGCCAAGCGTGGCTCGGGAAGGAACAAACAATATATATATACATACACACATACACACACGCACACACACACACACACACACACACCACACACACACACACACACACATACATACACACACACAGATATATATATATATATATAAATACATATGTGTGTCTTCATTCCCCACCACCGCCACTTGACAACTGGTGTTGGTTGGTTTATACCCTTATGACTAACTGTTCAGCAAAAGAAACTGATAGAATAAGTATCAGACTCAAAAAAACAAGTACTGGGCTCAATCTGTTCAATGAAAAACCCTGAAAGCCGATTCCTCCAGCATGGCCATAGTCCAATGACTGAAACAAAACAAAAAAATCATAAAACAATAATCATAACCTTAACATGAACTTGAACCCTAACCCCAGGACTTCATTTCATTGAAACTTGATTAATAGATGCATATTTTTGCATGAGCAAAAGATTCAAGGAATTTAGTTTCCATAGATGCAGGTGTGGCTGTGTGGTAAGAAGCTTGCTTCACAACCACATGGTTCCAGGTTCAGTCCCATTTCATGACACCTTGGGCAAGTGTCTTCTATTATAGCCTTGAGCTGAGCAATGCCTTGTGAGTGGATTTGGTAGACAGAAACTGAAAGAAGCCTGTCGTATATATATAAATATATATGTATATGTATGTATATGTATATATATATGCATGTGTATATGTATATGTGTATGTATATGTATATGTATATATATATACAGGCTTCTTTCAGTTTCTGACAACTGATATTGGTGTGGTTATGTCCCTGTAACTTAGCAGTTTGGCAAATATCACCAACAGAATAAGTACTAGGCTTACAAAGAATAAGACCTGTGGTCGATTTCTTCAACTAAATGCCTTTAAGATGGTGCTCCAGCATGGCCATAGTCAAATGATTAAAACAAATAAAAAGAAAAAGAAAAGAAAAAGAATATGAAAATTTTCTGTTTTGGAGCTTAAACTCTGGGATCTCCAATAATATTAGAAGAAAGAGATAATTCATGAGTCTCTAGTGTGATTGCTTGGCCTGCTAGAAATAACAGTGAAATCTTTTTCAAATCATTCCCTAATAAACCATCTTCATTCTTCTGATATTAGCCCACCTTAACCACCCTTGACACAAATTTGCTGTTTTAAAAGAATCTAAATTAAAATTTTCTACCAAACATAAGGTGTCAAGCTGGCGAAAACGTTAGCATGCCGGGCGAAATGCTTAGTGGTATTTCTTCTGCCGCTACAATCTGAGTTCAAATTCCGCCGAGGTCGACTTTGCCTTTCATCCTTTCGGGGTCGATAAATTAAGTACCAGTTACACACTGGGGTCGATATAATCGACTTCATACCTATGTCTGTTCTTGTTTGTCCCCTCTATGTGGGTAATAAAGAAATAGGTATTTTGTCTGCCGTTACGTTGTGAGTTCAAATCCGCTGAGGTCGACTTTGCCTTTCATGCTTTCGGGGTCGATAAATTAAGTACCAGTTACACACTGGGGTCGATATAATCGACTTCATACCTATGTCTGTTCTTGTTTGTCCCCTCTATGTGGGTAATAAAGAAATAGGTATTTTGTCTGCCGTTACATTGTGAGTTCAAATCCGCTGAGGTCGACTTTGCCTTTCATGCTTTCGGGGTTGATAAATTAAGTACCAGTTACACACTGGGGTCAATATAATCGACTTAATACCTATGTCTGTCCTTGTTTGTTCCCTCTATGTTTAGCCCCTGGTGGGTAGTTAAAGAAATAGGTATTTTGTCTGTCTTTACGTTCTGAGTTCAAATTCCTCCGAGGTCAACTTTGCCTTTCATCCTTTCAGGGTTGATGAATTAAATATAAGTTGTTGCATACTGGGGTCAATCTAACTGACTGGCCCCCTTCCCCAAAATTTCGGGCCTTGTGCTTAGAGTAGAAAAGAATTTTGTTCCAAACATCAGCTTAATGGTGAGAAGAGTATTTTTACTAAATTGCTTATTATTTTAAAAATTCACTGAAACAAGGTAGGGTATTTCATCAGAAATATGATAAGAAAAGGAAAAAAAAAATACATTAGCTAAATGGGATGGTCACAGCTGAAATGCCTTTGATCATAGGTTTGCTTAACCAGGGCTTAATAAGGGTTACAGCACAACAGCAACAACAACAACTATAACAAAAACATCAAAAAATAACCAATGTACTTACAATTCTCTGGTCAAATGTTCTTGTTTATATTTAGCAAGTCTAAAATCCAGCAGAGTTCTGGCAGTATTAGTGATTGGAGCAGGAATTTTATCAGGGTTTATCCGTGGAAATCTGGTGGGAACTTTTTCTAAGTATTTAGATTTTCTTGCTGCCGATTTATCATTTTTTCGTTTGTTAATTATATTTCCAGACGCCATTTTAGCAGCTTGAGATAGCGCTGATGACGCCGGCAAGCAGGTTCCAAGTTCTTTTCTCCAAGATTATTCAAAGATTTGTAGAAAAAAATAACCTGCGATAGGAAAAGTTCCATTGTGTGTAACAGGACACATAATACAAGGTTAATACAAAAAGTGCAGATCTTTTCGGTTTGAACGGCAGTTTTATAAAATAATTTCCACGTAACTAAACACTTTTAAACTTCGTATACTGGTAGAATGTGTTTATAAAACATCTTTTTCTCTTGGCTTTATTGAGAAAATTCTATAGTTTGTAAAATATTTGTTGTTGTTTTTCTTCAATTTCTGCAATTTCAACCAATCAATGACGTCTATTGAGGTGAAAACATTCTGTGCCGTATGAATATGTCCCTCGTTTAAGAAACAGATTGGGTTTATTTACATTTGTGAAGAGAAGAAGATACCCTTCCCCCACCCCTAACCCTAAAACAGATTGAAATGCAATAGATCAATACTAGGGTCATAATTATGGGTGACAATTTCATATGACACCACTAGAAAAAATTGCCGTTCAAACCGAAAAGATCCGAAAGTGCTTATTTTGAAGGATCTAACACACCAGGTGCAGTTTTTTACCACAACAGGCTTCAACCCTCAGTTACTAGCACTACACTAAAGATCACATCTAAACACCCTGACACATACAGCCCCATTGCCCTCAACCAGAATACTACTACATCATCTTAAACAGACTCTGTCTCTCACTCAGTCCAGACTCCAGCCAAACACAAAACTATTATATACAAAAATAATTGTGGAGGCGCATGGCCTAGTGGTTAGGGTGCCAGACTCGTGACTGTATGATTGTGGTTTTGATTCCTGGACTGGGCGACGTGTTGTATTCTTGAGCAAAACACTTCATGTTGCTCCAATCCACTCGGCTAGAAAAAAAATGAGTAATCCTGTGATGGACTGGTATCCCATCCAACAGAGAATATAAACACCACGGAAACTGGCCCTTATGAGTGGGCATGATTAAAGAAGGAAACTTTACCTTTTTTTAAAAAAAAAAACAATTGCAACATTAAAAACTTCACAAACCCCAAATAATGTAGTCAGACACACAACAGCAATAAATGCAGAGGAAGAGCAACTGTCACATCCTAATTTTTTCTTGCCCACCTTTAGTGTGGCCATCACAAGAATTTAAAGATAGGATTCTCTATGTAGTAACTCAACCTTCTGAAATAATTGTCAAAAGCCTTTAAAACGGAATAACACATTGGGGAATGCATTTATTGATATACAAGAAAGACAGGGATGGGTACAGAAATGTTGAATCAGGACTAACAAAAGGGTGAGTAAAGCAAAATGAATGACGATCCAGTTGCTTAGTCAACTGAATTACCTGCTAATTGAATTAGCATTCTGGCTGTCCCACCTGAGCTTGGATCTCATTCTCGTCGCCTATTTTGTATTCTTCAATGGGTTTAAATGCAAGTGTTGAATGCAAAAGCTTCAATGACTCCAACTGTCAATTCCAAGCACCTACAATTACTTTTCTCTGCTGGAGAGCTACACAGATAGCCAGGCAACTAACACTGGAGTTGTTTCCCCTGCTTCCATGTTCTTGCCGGTACGACAATTCTTAGGCAGAATCAGCATGACAGTGTTTCACAAGGCTTTACTTTCAAATTACAGGTACCATCCATCCAACATGCTTTTATCCAATTTCACCCACAATGCTTGGGTTGATCCAAGGCAATGGCAAAAGATACTTGCCCAAGATGTCAACCAGTGGAACTGAACCCAGAACCCTGGGCTTGCAAAACAAACTTAATCATTCAGCCATTCTGCATACTTTAACCTAGGGTTGGTTAGTCCACATTACTCTGTAAGGAGCATAGAGCTGGTTTCCTGATTTCTTAGATACTCTTTACTCTCTTTTACTCTTTTACTTGTTTCAGTCATTAGACTGCGGCCATGCTGGAGCACCGCCTTTAGTCGAGCAAATCGACCCCAGGACTTATTCTTTGGAAGCCTAGTACTTATTCTATTTGTCTCTTTTGCCGAACCGCTAAGTTACAGGGACGTAAACACACCAGCATCGGTTGTCAAGCGATGTTGGGGGGGACAAACACAGATACACAAACATATACACACACACATACATACATATATATATATATGATGGGCTTCTTTCAGTTTCCGTCTACCAAATCCACTCACAAGGCTTCGGTCAGCCCGAGGCTATAGTAGAAGACACTTGCCCATGGTGCCACGAAGTGGGACTGAACCCGGAACCATATGGTTGGTTAGCAAGCTACTTACCACACAGCCACTCCTGCACCTACATGTCATGTGTTTCAGTCATTGGACTGTGGCCATCCTGGGGCACTGCCTTGAGAGGTTTAGACAAACTGAGCCTAGTACTTACGTCTTTTTTTTAAGTTTGGTATTTATTCTATCAATGTCTTTTTCCAAACTGCCAAGTTATAGGGACGTAAACAAAGCAACATTGGTTGTCAAGCAGTTTGGTGGATAAACACAAACACACACATACTCACATATATATGGGTTCCCACACAGTTTCCATCAGCCAGATTCAGTCTCAAGGCATTGGCTGCCCTGGGGTTATAGTAGAAGACACTTTCCCAAGGTGCCATGCAGTGGGGCTAAAACCTGAAACCCTCATTTTGTTACATAAATTTTGTATTACTTCTATTCCATTTCAAAGAAAACAATTCTTTTAATATTTATTTCACTGGCCGAGTTTCTGGCAAATGACAATCTCTGCCAATTTCAGTGCTTTCACTTTCTGGATCATAAAACGAAACATTGCCAGAAATATTACAAGTTAATAATCACGTTCATTGCTCTCCAGATTCTGTCACACTATTTTGGCTATAACAATATGGATTTCAGTACATTTTCGTTATTACTTAGCATGAAATACATTTTTTCCTGTTTTGCTTCATATGGTTTCTTTCTGTGTAAAAAATACTTAAAGCGTTGACATTTTTATTCATTCATTAATTCTAAATGCTAAGAAATATCCATTTTTTTACGATCTTTTGAACTTAGAACATACAATATGGTGGCCAAAGTGAAACTGCACTGATTGAAAAAGTGAAAGGTGAACATAAAATCACCAATAATCAATAATAAACACATTAATCCTAAAATTCGCTTGATTTATTATATTTTAACGTTTATGTTTTTTTATTTAATTATTACACTTAACGCTTTTAAGGCGGACGGACAATGTTTCGTTATTAGTACATGGCATCAGTCATGAGCGAGTGTGCGAGCAAGTGTGTGCCTGCTTCTTCAGTTCTATAGAGCAGATTAAAGATAATGTCACACACTCACTCATGACGTCATAGACTTTTACCGAAAGACTGCAAGACATAATATAGAAAGGAAAAAACAAAATATAAAGAATATGCTACATGTATCGTCAGCCATCTGACTCGACTCTGGCAGACCCGCAAATCTACCTTCTTGAATTTGGTATTCAGACGCGCACAGAGCTATAGATACCTATTTCTTTACTACCTACATGGGGCTAAACACAGTGAGGACAAACAAGGACAGACAAACGGATTAAGTCGATTATATCGACCCCAGTGCGTAACTGGTACTTAATTTATCGACCCCGAAAGGATGAAAGGGCAAAGTCGACCTCGGCGGAATTTGAACTCAGAACGTAGCGGCAGACGAAATACCTATTTCTTTACTACCCACAGGGGGCTAAACACAGAGGGGGACAAACAAGGACAGACAAACGGATTAAGTCGATTATATCGACCCCAGTGCGTAACTGGTACTTAATTTATCGACCCCGAAAGGATAAAAGGCAAAGTCGACCACGGCGGAATTTGAACTCAGAACGTAGCGGCAGACGATATACCGCTAAGCATTTCGCACGGTGTGCTCAGAGCACGTCTACAGAGGTTTGCCCAAATTTGTTTCCTCATAACTTCCCGAGAAATGGATATGTTTGGGTGAAAAATTTCTACAAGTATGTGTCGTGTGGCATACATTTAGGTTACAGAGGAATTTCATGCGGAAACCAAAAGTGGAGAAGCGGGGGGGGGGGGTTTATTTCACGCATCTAGACATTGTTTCCTCATACATACATTATTCCAATTAAATTTTGAAGAAATTACTTTCTAGGTTTACTGCACTGTTACCCTTCTTGAATTTTTTTCAATGAATATTGTTTTTAATAAAACGAAAATTTTATTTAAAAATATCCAGTTTTCAGAAAGTTAAATCGCGATGCAAAATTCTCCCCCCCCCCCCCCCGCTCCCTACGAAAAAGTTTTTCACGACAAATTCCGATATAATCATAATCTACACAATCTGAAAAGTATTTGTAGAAATTTCTTTATTGAAAAAATATCTATTTTCTAGAAAGTCATGTGAAAACAAATTGGAAAGGAGGGTAAGCTTCTATAGTTATACGTCACTTCGTCCGCCATAATTTTTTTCATGCGCCCTTTTCAAGCCTAGCCAGGCTCATGGGCCCGGTTTCCCAGTTTCTATGACGTATGAAAGAGTGAGAGAAAGTTGGATGAAAGAATGCAACAGGGGTCGCTCAATAAACGCACACAACGCCCGGTCTGGGAATCGAAACCGTGAGTCCGCTGCCCTAACCACTAGGCCATTGCGCCTCCACCGTCCGCCATATTATATGTACAAAGTTCGAAAGATCATATTTTTCTATTACACATTTACAATTGTACTCTATAGTTATATTTTGTCATGTCAAACGGCCCAATAAAAAAATTACAGTCGATGCAGGTTAATTAAAAGAAAAAGCACAAAAAAAACCCACCCAAAATACTAATAATTTACTTTCAAATTTTAACTATAGAGAAAACTGTTCCTTACCTTGAATTATTAATTATTCTTGAGTATAAAGAAAATAATGTGTTTCAAAATATTCAATCATTAATCTGGATTTTCTTAAGTTCTAACTTTGTTCTATTTTCAAATCTGCGGCGCACCATTTAAAAGAGAACATCGCCACTCTAAGTAGGCGCACGGACTGTTAGAAATAGCAACCAAATGTCCCTCAAATCATAGCCTATTGTTTTCAAAAGAAGGCATCGCATAATGTAGACCTTACCTATGTATGTATGTGTGTGTGTGTATGTATGTATGTATGTATGTATGTATGTGTGTGTGGTGTGTGTGTGTATGTATGTGGTGTGTGTGTGTGTGTGGTGTGTGTATGTATGTATGTGTGTGTGTGGTGTGTGTATGTATGTGTGTGCGTATGTATGTATGTGTGTATGTATGTATGTATGTATGATGTATGTGTGTGTGTGTATGTATGTATGTGTGTGTGTGTGTAAGTATGTATGTATGTGCGTATGTATATGTGTGTGTATGTATGTGTGTGGTGTGTGTATGTATGTATGTATATGTGTGTGTGGTGTGTGTATGTATGTATGTATGTATGTGCGTATGTATGTATGTATTTTCGTTAGATATCTGTATCTAAAGAAAAGGCGGGATACTCATGGCCGGAGCGCGTTTGATCATAGGCCTTGCTCGGTCAGGGCTGACCAAAAGCTAAACAATAATAGCAATAACAACCAAATTTTCACTCATAAAGATTTGGTCAACCCCAGTGTTACGGTAAAAGACACGTCAACTCCAAGGTGCCGCGAAGTGAGATCGAACCCGGGAACCATGGAGTTTGCGAAGCGAACATTTTTACCAAACTCCTTACTTGCCCCCGTTGCTTATAAAGTTAAACGATGTTCGATGTCAAAGTGTCACGACTGCATTATTAAACGACCGAGAACCACTTGAATAAGCATCGCATCTGTCTGGAGGATAAAATATGTATGAAAGTGGCTGACTGGAGTTAATTCCGATATAAGAAGACAACTGATTCAGACAGACTTTGGCCAAGGTATATTATAAATATAAATAAATGTATGAGACGACCTGGGGAGAAGTAATGTGGTTCTGGTCGTTATGTTTCAATTAGATTAATGAGTAAACGATAGCTAAAATAAAGGTAAGGTGGGGTTCTGTCAGCCAAATATCTTCATTGATTTTTGGACTTGTCCCATGTCGGTTTGTTGTTTATGGTGGTTGGCTTTTGAGTCCCCTCCTCTACCAGCAGAAGGTAGCATTCTGACGAGCTTGGACAACGGGGTTTGCCTGAAACCTGTCCAGGCTTGAAGAGAAATTACACTGTTGAATGAGAGAGGCGGGTTTATTCATTAAATATGCATGCGAGAGAGAGACAGAGACAGAGAGAGAAAGAGGAAAAGAGAGAGAGGGGGGGAAAGAGAGAGACAGAGAGATAGAAAAACAGAGAGGGAGAAAGAAGGAAGGAGAGGGAGAGTGTGTGTGTGCGTGCGCGTTTGCGTGCGTACGAGAGAAAGGGGGGGCAGGCAGACAGAGAAAAGAAAACGAAGGTAAGAAAATAACTTTATTGTGTGTGTGTGTGTATGTATCTGTGTGTGTATGTATCTGTGTGTGTGTATGTGTGTATCTGTGTGTGTGTGTGTATGCGCGCGCGCGTGCGTACGAGAGAAAGAGGGGCAGACAGACAGACAGAAAAGAAAATGAAGGAAAGAAAATGACTGTGTGTGTGTGTGTGTGTGTGTGTGTGTGTGTATTCATCTATGTGAGTGTGTAAAAGAGAGAGAGAGAGAGAGAAAAAATATGGGGAGTGATAGAGAAAGAAAACGAAAGTATGTATTAGTAAAAAGAGAAAAAAAAATGAATGAGAAGTGTTAAGGAAGGAAAAAAAAAACCGAGTATGTTAATGCGTGTGAGAGAAAGAGAGAGGGAAAATGTGAATACAAGAGAAGGGAAGATTATTGGTATAAGAGAGAGAGAGAGAGATACAGTACGCGTAAGAGAGAGAGAGAGATACAGTACGCGTAAGAGAGAGAGAGAGGTGGAGGGTCTTTGACAACCAAATTCACTACACAACAATACACAAAATACAAAGATTGATAAGGAACTCTATTGTATTACACACATACACACACATATATATAATCAATGCACACGAATTTCTTTCTATTTCTTAACTCAACGTTTCAAAATAAAAGTTATTAACAATTTGGCATTTAGTCCTAGGTCGACCCTGATTAAGCAGACCTTTAAGAGAAGGCATTCTAGCTGTGACTATCACGTTCTTTCTTCGGGTTTTTTAAAAATCATTATCTGTTTTTTCGGTGTATTTAAGAAGACAAAGAGTAATCTCAACTCTTTAATAAATTATTGCATGCTACGTTTATATTAAATGCGTTTATTTACCTTTTCTTTGTAAACTGAAATACATATACAGGACTTCCACAAACTACCTGTATCCAAAAGTTGATTTCGAGTTTCGCCTTATGAACCGAAATTCGAAGAGTTTAATTAGAAACTTTGATACTTCTGAAAATCTGCTTTATTCCTGTGAAATTTAGCCACAAAAATAACTTCAAATCGAATCAAATATTTCTTTCTAACTTTCTAAGAACCTTTGTTTCGTTGGGGGTTTTTTTCACCAGCTGGTGGTGGTGATGGCGTTGGTGGTGGTCGTGGTTGTGGACAGGATTTATTTAACAGTTAGACATTTCATAAATAAGCTAAACATTTAACCCACGAAAACAAAGAAGGTAGATACTATATACCTCGTAAAGAAATTTTGTAAGCAAAACTTGTCTCTCTGCGTATATTAGGGCCCGATTAAGACCCATAGAGGCCCTAAACACTTTAAAGAGTCTAGTGTCCCCCATATATATATAATTCCAAATACAAGCAATAATAAGACATAAAATAAATTTGTATTTTTTCAAAATGAAACAAAACTAACAGTATGATGGAAAACAAGGTTTTATTTTGACACTAACAACACTTCGAGATCATATTTCTGACCATATAAACCACTTTGAATATTTTTTTTAGCAAGTTTAAAGTGATTTCTTTTGTGGCGTAAACCATTTACCATTTCTGTGGTACCACTCACTTCCCTTAATGCCCTAAGCACGCGCTGGTTTTGATTAATGGTTAATCCAGCGCTGGTGTATGTATGTATGTATGTATGTATGTATGTATGTATGTATGTATGTATGTGTGTATGTATGTATGTATGTATGTATGTGTGTATGTATGTATGTATGTATGTATGTATGTATGTATGTATGTATGTATGTATGTATGTATGTATGTGTGTATGTATGTATGTATGTATGTATGTATGTATGTATGTATGTATGTATGTATGTATGTATGTATATATGTTTGTATGTATGTATGTGTATGTGGATGTATGTATGTATGTATGTGTATGTATGTATGTGTGTATGTATGTATGTATGTATATATATATGTTTGTATGTATGTATTATGTATGTGTGTGTATGTGGATGGATGTATGTATGTATGTATGTGTGTATGTATGTACTATTTGCGTACATGCATGAATACGTAGACCCCACCATCCATATATATGTGTGTGTGTATATATATACATTCAAACACACATATACACGCATATATGCACACGCACACACATGCATACACACACACACACACACACACACATAGGGACAGGTATTTTATTTTTTTATTTTATTTTATCTAGTTTCAGCTCACGAACTGCGGCCATGCTGGGGCACCGCCATTGTATGCTTCAAATGGCACATCTCAACTCAAAAAAAGCTATTTTTATAAAACGAGACATTTACCACAAAATGCTCGATGGAAATTCAATAAAATTATCCAACGCATACAACTTCTATGTGAAAAACGAAACGAGTATTCGTACTGAAAAATCTCGAATAAAAAACATACATGGCAAAATGAAAGACGGAAGATGGAATATACGAGAATTTAGTATTGAGCTACTAAATGTAAACCATTCGTTTTATTATCCATTATATATATATATATATATAATGATAAATCTCAGAGCGAGTTATAAACAGTAGCGGTAACACATCGTGACGCATATTTGCCATTTGAATATGGCTAACCCATAAACTACAGTAGCATCCACCCTATGGGTTAGCCATATTCAAATGGCAAATATGCGTTACTATATATATATAGTTTGTAGAAATACATAAATCTGGAGAAGCACACTCTAAGATGTAGAGCAGTTGATATTATAGTGGGGTAGGCCGGTTTATGGGGTTATCCTGGGTTTCTCGATCATTAGGGGTTTAGCCTCTATAAATATCTTAAAGAGGACTCGGGCCAGCAGTGTTTGAGGTCTGAAGATACGCCGTAAAGTTAAACCCTTTATGAGCGAGAAACCCAATGTAACCTCCCAAACAAGCCAACCCTACTATAATATTATATATATATATATATATATATATATATATATATATATTATATATAATATATATATATACATCTAATATAGGATTAAATTTTTCGAAAAAAATTCTATCAATGGCCAGCATATTAAAAAATACCTCTAAAGGTTAAATTTGTTTATATATAATGTTGTGCCTGGGGAGTGTCATTTTCTTTTTGTGCCTTATAATGTAATACACTCACCGGTAAAATTTCCACTTATTTCTTATTTTTATTTTCCTATAAATAAAAATAAGAAATAAGTGGAAATTTTACCGGTGCGTGTGTTACACAAAAAGAAAATGACTCTCCCCAGACACAACAGAATATGCTTCAACACACGAACTCATATAAAGAATCTTGCAAATCAAATCCGAAAACGAAATATATATATATATATATATATACATACATAAATATATATGTATGCTATTAAGGTTCTCATTTTGTTAAATGAATAAATAATTCAACATTCTAATATCCAAAAGTTGATGAACAAACTAAATTGTTTCTCTATTTTCTTATTTGTATTATATATAATATATATACAACATATATATATATATATACATACATATATATACATACATACATATATTATATATATATATATATATAGATATATATATATATATATATATATATATATACTAGCAGTATCGCCCGGCGTTGCTCGGTTTGTAAGGGAAATAACTATATAAGCATTTTTAGAGAGTTATAGCCAAAAATATAGCAAAAAAATGCATTAAAAATGGAAAAAAAATTATGGTAATTTTTTTTTTAAATCGTTGACTCATCGTAGACATTTTTAGAGAGTTACTTCCCTTATATAATAGCGAAAAAATGCATTAAAATGGGAAAAAAATTATGGTAAATATATTTTTTTAATCGTAGACTCATCGTAGACGCGCGCTAATACCCAGAAGGGCTCGATATGAATCACGACTATAAAATACCCGGTTTTGGT
>NC_043007.1:25080712-25085712 GCF_006345805.1 Octopus sinensis
TCGTAATCTAAGCATTCTAAAACGTATTTGTAAAAAAAATTCATTAAGAAATATCTATTTTCCTGAAACTTCTGAGGAAACAAAATAGCCTTAAAGCTTGACAACTACATCTCCCTTTTCCCCTCAGGACGTGCTCCTTTGGTCTCTGCCTCCCAGCTGTCGTCTACAAGGCAGTAGAGCAGTGATCGATACCCATCATAGTAGGCCTATCTATTGCATTGTGTTTACTGCTACTCTGAGATACGCAAAGTTAGTCTGTGACTGCAAAGTACCCAATTACCATGTGTGATCATGCGTAAAAGTCTGATAGGACCCTCTTGTCGACGGAGAGTCTGTGTTATGGCAGAAAAAATATATACACTAGGTCGCTCCTCACTTTACTACAGTTGCACATGGCCCAGTAGTTAGAGTGTCGGGATCACAATCATGAATTAATGAGTTCGTTTCCCGGACCGAGCTGTGTGTTGTATTTTTGAGTGAGACAGTTTATTTTCACGTTGCTCCAGTTCAATGAAATGTGTTGCGACATCACTGGTGCCAAGCTGTACTGGCCATTGCGTTTCCTTTGAACACATCATTCGTGGTGTGGAGAGGAGAGGCTGGCATGTATGTGCGACTGCTGGTCTTCCATAAACAACTTTGCTCGAACTTGTGCTTTGGAAGGGAACTCTCTTGATGAAATCCCATGGTCGTTCATGACCGAAGAGTCGTTACCCCTTTTACAGTGGCAGGAAGAGAGTTGCAATCACTGGCGCCCTAGATACATTATATTTGGCATATATGGATGTATAAGGCGGCGTGCTGGCAGACTCGTTAGCGCGCCGGGCGAAATGCTTAGCGGTATTTCGTCTGTCGTTACGTTCTGAGTTCAAATTCCGCCGAGGTCGACTTTACCTTTCATCCTTTCGGGGTCGATAAATAAAGTACCAGTTTCGCACTGGGTGGGAGGGGTCGATGTAATCGACTTAATCCCTTTGACTGTCCTTGTTTGTCCCCTCTGTGTTTAGCCCCTTGTGGGCAATAAAGAAATATATATGGATGTATACATACACACACACACACACACACACACCACACAGGTGGCGATGGGGAAAGGAGAGATATTGTGGAGAAAAAAATCAGGTGTATAATATAAGGGAAATAACTCTAATAAACGAGTTACCTCCCTTAAACCACTTTACAATTATTTATATGTTCATTATAATTTATTTATCTAAAGTGGCGAACTGGAAGAATCGTTTGGACATCGGACAAAATGCTTCGTGACATTTCTTCCGGCTTTACGTTCGGAATTCAAATTCCGTCGAAATCGACTTTACATTTCGTTCTTTTGAGATAAAAAAAAAAGAGAAAAAAGTACCTATTTCTTTACTACCCACAAGGTGCTAAACATAGAGGGGACAAACAAGGACTGACAAACGGATTAAATCGATTATATCGACCCCAGTGCGTAACTGGTACTTATTTAATCGACCTCGAAAGGATGAAAGGCAAAGTCGACCTCAGCGGAATTTGAACTCGGAACATAACGACAGACGAAATACGGCTACGCATTTCGCCCGGCGTGCTAACGTTTTTGCCAGCTCGCCGTACCACTTGAACACAGAGGTCGATGAAAGAGGCCCCTTTCTCAAAATTCTAGGCATTGTACCTATAGTAGAAAGAGTTATTATTATTCAGCCGAAGTTCATTTTGTCTTTTATCTTTTCGGGGTCAATAAAACATATACCAGTTGCGCAATGACTAGTCCTATTCTCCCAAAACTTTATACCTTGTGCCAATGGCAGAAAGAATTATTATTATTATTATTATTATTAGAATCGTTTGCACGCCGGGAAAAATGCTTACCGGCATTTCGTCCGTCTTTACGTTTTGAGTTCGAATTCTGCCGAGGTCGACTTGGCCATTCATACTTCCAGCATCGATAAACTAAGTACCAGTCATCTACTGAGGTCGATATAATCGACTAGATCTCTCATCCAATTTTTCAGCCTTGTATCTTTGTTAGAAAGAATTATTATTATTAATATTATTATTATTATTATTATTATTATTATTATTAGAATCGTTTGCACGCCGGGCAAAATGCTTAGTGGCTTTTCATCCGCCTGTACTGTAATCGACAATACCCCCTCCCCTCAAATGTTAGGCCTTGTACCTTTAGTAAAAAGGATTTTTATTCTTATTTTTGAGGCGCTGAGCTGGCGAAATCTTTCAGTACCAATAAAATTGAGTACTAATGAAACACTCAGATCAACATGATCGACTAGTTCCCTACTGCAAAGTTTCAGGCCTTGTGCCTATAGTGGAAAGGATTATAATTTTATTATTATTATTATTATTATTATTATTATTATTATTATTATTATTATTATTATCATCATTATTATTATTATTGAGTGAGAGAGCAGTGCATGCCATCAAAGTGACACTGGGGTAAAATATACGAAGCCCAGTATACCCATCATGACTACTCATCTGATAAGGGTACACTAGGCACATGCATCTCAACCATGTGTACGCGACATGGTGATCTCATATCAAGATAAACAGCACATGACCTTGCGGGTGGGGCCCAGTTAGAATTTTCTTCTGGTTGAGTAACCCATCCTACTCAAAAGGTCCCTGAATAAGGATTGTTTAAGGATGTTGAAAGAACCACCCATGTTTTCAAAGGTGAATTATCCAAACCCCAAAGAATTCCTTTCAACACACGGCTATGATGCTCCCCCACTACTTCTGCTCGTGATCAGAGATGCACATATCATCAGCCACTAAGGGACATGCTCAACTGGTTAAGGTCAAACAACTGACAAGCAAATCTGTGGTATTGAGCAGAATATTTGCTGTAGCCCATCTTTTATACCAAGACAGAACAATGTACATGATAGCACTTTCAATCAGTTAAGATGAGAAGCCACGAGATCCACTGTCTGGTACTGCATCAGGGCATTGTGAGCCATGAGAGCCACTGCCCGGTACTGCATCAGGGTATTTATTATTATTATTATTATTATTAAGGCGCTGAGCTGGTAGAGTTGTTAACACGCAGGGCAAAAGGCTTAGTATCATTTTGTCTGTCTTTACTTTCTGACATCAAGTTCCACCGTGGTCAACTTTACCATTCATCTATTCGGGCTCAATAAAATAAGTACCAGTTGAACCCTGGGGTCGATCTAATTGACTGGCCCCCTCCCACAAAATTTCAGGGCTTGTCCCTACAGTAGAAAGGATTATTATTATTATTATTATTATTATTATTATTATTATTATTATTATTAGGAGTGGCTGTGTGGTAAGTAGCTTGTTTACCAACCACATGGTTCCGGGTTCAGTCCCACTGTGTGGCACCTTGGGCAAGTGTCTTCTACTATAGCTTCAGGCCAACCAAAACCTTGTGAATGGATTTGGTAGACGGAAACTGAAAGCAGCCCGTCGTATATATGTATATATATATATATGTATGTGTGTGTATATATTTGTGTGTCTGTGTTTGTCACACACACACACACCCAACATCGCTTGACAACCGATGCTGGTGTTTTTACATCCCTGTAATTTAGCAGTTGAGCAAAAGAGACTGGTAGAATAAGTACTAGGCTTACAAAGAATAAGTCCTGGGGTTGAGGTACTCAACTAAAGGCAGTGCTCCAGCATAGCTGCAGCCAAATCACTGAAACAAGTAAAAGAATAAAAAAAAAAAAGAGTATTATTATTATTATTATTATTATTATTATTCCCGTCGATTAGATCAGCCCCAGTAAGCAACTGGTATTTAATTTATCGACCCCGAAAGGATGAAAGGCAAAGTTGACCTTGGCAGAATTTGAACTCTGAATGTAAAGACAGACAAAGTGCCACTAAGCATTTTGCCTCGCGTGGTAACGTTTCTGCCAATTCGCCGCCTTAACCCTTTCGTTACCAACCCGGCCAAAACCGGCTCTGGCTCTGAGTTCAAATATCTTATTTTCATAAGTTTTGACTTAACATCTTCCATCAAACCTTAGTCACAATTTATGTTTGTAACACTCGCTTAATGATAACTAAGTTAAGTTATTTTACTAAATTCTTTATTATATTTAAAATAATTGAAAGAAACACAGAGAATCTCAAAATAAATACAGTAACGAAAGGATTAATAATGATAAAACAGTGCAGGGCCAGCAATTTTTGAGAGGAAAAGGAAGTTGATTACATCAACCCCAGTGCAACCCTAAAAGGATGAAAGGCAAAGTTAACCTTAGGAGAATTTGATCTCTGATCTTAAAGACAAACGAAATGCTGTGAAGCATTTAGTCTGGCTTGCTAGTAATAAAAACAATGGGAAACAGAAAAAGACCCCAAAAATACAACAAAAAATTATGAGGATTTTTATACATTTTGCTTTATTATGAACATCTTGTAAATTTTTAAATACAATTCTTTCGGCATTCCATCATGGAAAGTTTCCAAAAGAAGAAATCATGGAACAAACATTAGAAGGGATAAAAAAAAAATGAAAGAAGAGAAGAGGAGTAGAGAGAAAGAAGAGAAATAGGTGTGAAAATTTTAAAGGGATTCCAAACAAAAAAAAATAAAGAATCAAAACTAAATATAAGTAATAATTACAAAATAAAACAAACTTAAAAGTTGTGTAAAATAGGAGTGATTTTTTTGTTGTTTTTATGGAATGTGTAACGTAACATTTCTTCAATTTTTTTTTTATTTGTGTATTTTTTTATTATTTTTTAGTCAGATTTGGAAAGAATATTTCTTTAGCATTGATTCATTCTTCTGGCAAGGATATCGGCACTCGGAACCATCCATTTGTGCATGTGTGAATTTTGTGCGGTTTCGCTGAGGAAATATAACAAATGAAATTAAATGGGATTAAATAAAGTCAAACAGTGAATGCACACTCTCAGAGTCCCTTGGTTGAATAAATATCCAAGTCTTATAGACCTTCTGATCTTAAAGACCCAGCACTGAGAAGACCCATTAGTATAAGGCAGATTTAGTGT
>NC_043007.1:25090712-25095712 GCF_006345805.1 Octopus sinensis
TGCCTAGAAAGACAAAATGAAATTGAAGAAGAAAAAAGGAAAAGAATAATAAATAACAAAGAAAACAGTGAAATAAAAAAAAATAATAAAAAATGTCATTTAATCTTTTGGCATTTGACCTTTAGCATTTAAACTGGCCAAATCCGGCCCAAATATTCTACCTGTTTTATGTTTAAACTGGCCACATCTGGCCTCTCACACCTACCCTACAATGTTATTCTAAAAACAGACAATCACATCATCAAAGTCTCATAGCTATGAAATAATGCATGATTAATTCAGAACAATGTGGTTGGGTAGTAAGAAACTGGCTTCCCAACCACATGGTTCCACGTTCAGTCCCACTGCGTGGCGCCTTGAACAAGTGTCTTCTATTATAGCTCAGGCCAACCAAGGCATAGTGAGTGGATATGGTGAATGGGAACTGAAAGAAGTCCATCATATATATAAATTTTTTTTCAGAACGAGATAAAAAAACCAAGGCAGTGAAGATTTTAGAACATTTAATAGGTCTTACAGCTGTTTCCACGATATTTATTATATCCCTTCATCAGAGATGGTATGAGAAAATGGTTATGCAATAGTTAACTTAGATAAGATACGAAACAGAGAGTGAAGTGAAGGAATGAAAATAGATGTGAGATACACGGGGATATTGCATTTGTAGATCCATTACTTAGGCAGAATGGTATACATATAAGATTCTTATATCTTATACCATTCTGCCTGAATAATGGATCTACAAATGCGATATCCCTGCATATTTCACATCTATTTTCATTCCTTCACTTCACTCTCTATTTCATATCTTATCTAAATTAACTATTGCTTAACCATTTTCTCACACTGTCTCCGATGAAGGGATGTAATAATATCCTGGAAACAGCTGTAAGACCTATTTATAAATGTTCTAAAATCTTCACAGCCTTGGTTTTTTATCTCATTCTGAAAAAAAAATTTTTTATATATACACATGCTGATATATGACCTACGTTGGACTCCTTATTCATATAATCACCGAACCTGGAGCTTAACTATGGTCTACCTATAGCACTTACTCAGCATTAGCTGATACCTTTGGGTCTTCTCAACACCATTACCCTCTCATAACCTATATATATATATATATATATATATATATATATACATATGTATAAGCGCAGGCGTGGCTGTGTGGCAAGTAGCTTGCTTACCAACCACATGTTTCCTAGTTCAATCCCACCACATGGCATCTTGCGCAAGTGTCTTCTACTATAACCTCAGGTTGACCAAAGCCTTGTGAGTGGATTTGGTAGATGGAAACTGAAAGAAGCCCGTTGTATTTATATGTGTGTGGTGTGTGTGTGTGTGTGTGTATCTGTTTGTCTCCTACCATCTCATGACAACCAATGTTGGTGTGTTTACATCCCTGTAACTTAGCGGTGCTCCAGCATGGCCGTGGTCAAATGACTGAAACATATAAAAAAAAAATGTGTATATTTATGTGGATGTGTCTTTGTGTTTGCGTTTATCCCCCAACACCACCATCGCTTGGCAACCGATGGTGTGTTTGCATCCCTGTAACTTACCAGTTTGGCAAAAGAGACCGATAAAATAAGTACTAGGATTACAAAGAATAAGTCCTGGGGTTGATTTCTTCGACTGAAAAAACCCATTTGAGACGATGCCCCAGCATGGCCACAGTCAAATGACTTAAACAGGTAAAAGAATAAATAAGCATCACATTTGACAGAGTAATTTGGATGCTAAAAGCCCAAATATTCTACTAGCCAGATCTGGCCTCTCATATCAACCCTACAATGCCATTCCAAAAATAAACAATAAAATCAACAAAATCTCAAAGGTACGAGAAAATGCATGATTAATTCAAAACAACAGGAATAAACAAGCATTACATTTCCACGAGTAATCTAAGTGCCATAAGGGTTAAGATTCAATTAGTGATGTGGAGATATATAAATACAAATGTGTGTTTATTAATTTTTAGGTGTTTCTTTTTAATTTTCTCGCTATTAGACATCTTCGCCACAACTGGCATAAAGTTGGATAAATCGGCAGAAGTTGAGACTTATGTATTTTTTTTTCCAATAATTTCTTTAAAAAATATGATGTAAGTTCAACAAAACAACATAATATATACGTGCCTTTAGTAGAAAGGATTAATAGTATTATTTGATGATAGGAAAGAGAAGATTTATCGGAAAAGAAAATAGGATTTAGGGACGATCAGGATGTTTAAAGACTCCGCCGGTTACGACGACGAGGGTCCCAGCTGATACTATCAACGGAACAGCTTGCTCGTGAAATTAACGTGCAAATGGCTGAGCATTCCACAGACACATGTACCCTTAACGTAGTTCTCGGGGATAATCAGCGTGACACAGAGAGTGACAAGGCTGACCCTTTGAAATACAAGTACAACTCATTTTTGCCAGCTGAGTGGACTGGAGCAACGTGAAATAAAGTGTCTTGCTCAAGGACACAACGCGTCGCCGGGAATCGAACTCACAACCTTACGATCATGAGCCGAATGCCCTAACCACTAAGCCACGCGCCCTCACCGATCAGGATGTTATAATGGGTTAGAAAGAAAATTAGAATGAACTGAGGAAGAAGAGGAAGTTAAGGTGTGTTAAAAAGAAAAGTTAGGAGTTAAAAGTGTTAAGGTTGGAAGGATTCACAAAAAAAGGGGTTTCAAAGGGAGTTTTGAGAGGGAGAGAAATAATAGACAATAACCATTCAAGACCAAGTCTCGTTAGCTTTCTTCAGTTTTCCATCAATATCCTCCTTTATCTTAGCTTCAGCCTAGAACAAAATCAAACACAGAATTGTTAGCATGTGGGCAAATCCTTGGGTATATTAGACGGAGTGCAAGGTTTTGGGACTTCTGTGGTTTTGTGGTGTCGATGTGATTAAATCCAGCCAACCCTTAATGAAAACCACCAACAATGATATCATCGTCGGTAGCTAATAAAAAACATTATCAACGGCATTGATATGAATATGATGGCAATGAGAAGTGGGTGGGGATTACAGCAACCATAATGATGATGATGATCATCATCATCATCATTAATATCTTCATTATTATGATTGTCCAAGGACTTAATTGATCAGGACTGACATATTTCATCACCATCATCATCATTGTCATCATCATCATCGTCATCATCGTCGTTGTCAACATCATCGTCATCATCATCATCATCGTCGTCGTCATCGTCATCATCGTCATTGTCGTCGTCGTCATCATCATCATCATCAATGTTGGTGTGTTTACATCCATGTAATTTAACAGCTCAGCAAGAGAGACTGATAGAACAAGTACTAGGCTTAAAAAAAGTAAGTCCTGGGGGTGATTTGCTTGACTAAAAACCTCCAAGGCAGTGCTCCAGCATGACCACAATCAAATGACTAAAAGGATAAAAGAATATATATATATATATATATATATATATATATATATATACCTTTGGAAATATTCTGTCCTTTGGAAATATTCTGTACGTGAGAAGACCAGGCAGGACAAGTGAGCCCAGCCCACTTATGAATGCCTTTCCTCCCTTGGACACAAAGACCTGTTGAGGCAAGCGAAGTCGATATAGAACCTCATCCAACGACAGACACCCATGCCAACCCCCCATGCTTGCGAAGACATGTTGGGGCAAGCGAAATCGAAATCGAAACCGAATTGAACCAGCCAGGATCCCTGGCCTGGTGGTACGTAAAAAGCACTATCCGACTCGTGGCCGTGGCACGTAAAATACTCCAATGCGACCGTACGACAGGCACCCATGCCAACCCCCTTTGCTTGTGAAGACATGTTGGGGCAAGCGAAATCGAATTGAACCAGCCAGGATCCCTGGTCTGGTGGTACGTAAAAAGCACTATCCGACTCGTGGCCGTGGCACGTAAAATACTCCAATGCAACCGTACGACAGGCACCCATACCAACCCCCTTTGCTTGTGAAGACATGTTGGGGCAAGTGAAATCGAAATCGAATTGAACCAGCCAGGATCCCTGGTCTGGTGGTACGTAAAAAGCACTATCCGACTCGTGGCCGATGCCAGCACCGCCTTGACTGGCTTCCGTGCCGGTGGCACATAAAATACACCAATCTGACCGTGGCCGTTGCCAGCCTCGCCTGGCACCTGTGCAGGTGGCACGTAAAAAGCACCCACTACACTCACGGAGTGGTTGGCGTTAGGAAGGGCATCCAGCTGTAGAAACATTGCCAGATTAGACTGGAGCCTGGTGCAGCCTTCTGGCTTCCCAGAACCCCGGTCGAACCGTCCAACCCATGCTAGCATGGAGAACGGACGCTAAACGATGATGATGATGATGATGATATATATAATTGTGAGTGCATGAATGTTTGTGTCTCCTTGTCTTCATGTTGTGTGATTGTTGTAAATGATTGCCCTTGTCATACAAGCAGTGTCACTCATTGTTAATATTCTGTGAATACATGTCTGGCCAAGGGGAAATATTACCTTGCTTGGAAGCAGGTGATGGTTGTCAACAGGGAGTGCATCTAGCTGAAGAAAATCTGCCCCAATAAATCTTCTGTTCAATCCGTCCAACCACAGAAAATCATCATCATCATTGTTTAACATCCACTTTCCATGCTAGCATGGGTTGGATGGTTTGACTGAGGTCTGGTGAGCCAAATGGCTGCACCAGGCTCCAATCTTGATCTGGCGGAGTTTCTACAGCTGGATGCCCTTCCTAATGCCAACCACTCCGAGAGTGTAGTGGGTGTTTTTACGTGCCACCGGCATGGGACCAGTCAGGCGGTAATGGCAACGACCTCACTCGAATCTTTTTACACATGCCACCAGCACAGGTGCCAGTAAGGCAATGTTGGTAAGGATCACACTCGAATGGTGCCTTTTACATGCCACTAGCACGGAAGCCAGTTAGCCACTCTAGCAACAATCACCCTCGGATGGTGCTCTTAGCATCCTACTTGTACGGGGCTCAAGTGCCAGTAAGGCGA
>NC_043007.1:25103212-25145712 GCF_006345805.1 Octopus sinensis
ATCACGCTCGAATGGTACTTTTTACGTGCCACCAGCATGGAAGCCAGTTAGCCGCTCTGGCAATGATCATGCTCGGATGGTGCTCTTACCGTTCCACTAGCACGGATGCCAGTCATCGATTTTGATTTTGATTTCAATTTCACTTGCCTCAACAGGTCTTCGCAAGCAGAGTTTTGTGTCAATGAAGGAAAGGTACACATGAGTGGGCTGGTTACACCCCTGGCATAGGCCGTGAGGTTATGGTCTCACTTGGCTTGCCAGATCTTCTCAAGCAAGCCAAGTGAGAGGATAGCCTTCTTCCTTCATCAGCTGTTGGTTGAATATCAAGGCAATTTTAGCACATTATCAACATGATTATTCACCTCAAGGTGCTGGTAGTTTCTTTATGACAAATACAATGAGTGAATGGTGCCATGAAGATGGAATGGAAGCACTCTGTCGGTTACGACGATGAGGGTTCCGGTTGATTCGACCAACGGAACAGCCTGCTCGTGAAATTAACGCGTAAGTGGCTGAGCACTCCACAGACGTGTACCCTTAACGTAGTTCTCGGGGATATTCAGCGTGACACAGAGTGTGACAAGGCCGGCCCTTTGAAATACAGGTACAACAGAAACAGGAAGAAAGAGTGAGAGAAAGTTGTGGTGAAAGAGTACAGCAGGGATCACCACCATCCCCTGCCGGAGCCTTGTGGAGCTTTAGGCGTTTTCGCTCAATAAACACACACAACGCCCGGTCTGGGAATCGAAACCGCGATCCTACGACCGCGAGTCCGCTGCCCTAACCACTGGGCCATTGCGCCTCCACGCCATGAAGATATGATACTACTAAAGGATGTCAGACAAAACAGGATGGAAACAAGAACACAGAAATATACAGAAAGAAATTAGGTACAACAAATTTTTAAGTGTGTCAGCCTAACAGAAAATTAGTTTGTACAGCTCAAAGAAAGAAATGGATCACAGGGAGAAGGGATGAAAAATATTAAACAATTAATGTGCAGGTATGCGTATTTGTGTGTGCGTATAAGTGAGCGTGTGCTGAACAAGTAAGCTTCCATGCTTACATTCATGCGTGTGCACACACACACACACACACACACACACACATTCAAACACACACACACACACACACCACACACACACACACACAAACACACAAACATGCACATAAACATGGCAGTAGTCCCACCCATGCCAGCATTAAATGATAATAATGACCACACACACACATACACGTGCATATGCACACACATGCAAACATGTGTGTACACACACATGTACACACACAAAAATGTGCATACACATGCACACCCACACAAACACACACACATACATAGGCATACACACAGAAACACATGCATACACACACACATACATAGGCATACACACAGAAACACATGCATACACACACACATACATAGGCATACACACAGAAACACATGCATACACACACACATACATAGGCATACACACAGAAACACATGCATACACACACACAATATAGGCATACACACAGAAACACATGCATACACACACACATACATAGGCATACACACAGAAACACATGCATACACACACAAATATAGGCATACACACAGAAACACATGCATACACACACACATACATAGGCATACACACAGAAACACATGCATACACACACACATACATAGGCATACACACAGAAACACATGCATACACACCACATACATAGGCATACACACAGAAACACATGCATACACACACACATACATAGGCATACACACAGAAACACATGCATACACACACACATACATAGGCATACACACAGAAACACATGCATACACACACACAAATATAGGCATACACACAGAAACACATGCATACACACACACATACATAGGCATACACACAGAAACACATGCATACACACACACATACATAGGCATACACACAGAAACACATGCATACACACACACAAATATAGGCATACACACAGAAACACATGCATACACACACACAAATATAGGCATACACACAGAAACACATGCATACACACACACAAATATAGGCATACACACAGAAACACATGCATACACACACACATACATAGGCATACACACAGAAACACATGCATACACACACACATACATAGGCATACACACAGAAACACATGCATACACACACACATACATAGGCATACACACAGAAACACATGCATACACACACACATACATAGGCATACACACAGAAACCATGCATACACACACACATACATAGGCATACACACAGAAACACATGCATACACACACACATACATAGGCATACACACAGAAACACATGCATACACACACACATACATAGGCATACACACAGAAACACATGCATACACACACACATACATAGGCATACACACAGAAACACATGCATACACACACACAAATATAGGCATACACACAGAAACACATGCATACACACCACATACATAGGCATACACACAGAAACACATGCATACACACACACATACATAGGCATACACACAGAAACACATGCATACACACACACATACATAGGCATACACACAGAAACACATGCATACACACACACATACATAGGCATACACACAGAAACACATGCATACACACACACATACATAGGCATACACACAGAAACACATGCATACACACACACATACATAGGCATACACACAGAAACACATGCATACACACACACATACATAGGCATACACACAGAAACACATGCATACACACACACATACATAGGCATACACACAGAAACACATGCATACACACACACAAATATAGGCATACACACAGAAACACATGCATACACACACACATACATAGGCATACACACAGAAACACATGCATACACACACACATACATAGGCATACACACAGAAACACATGCATACACACACAACATTCTGTGCATTCAAAAGCAATATACAATAAAAAATGTAATCATCAGGTAGTGAAGTGGATCAACTATAAGAAGTCAACTGGGAGAATAAACAAACCTTTTCTTCATTCTCCTTCACCACTTTATCATGTTCATCTTTGCCACTTTTCTCTGCCTTTTTCTCGTTCTTTTGGTTGGCACTTTTCACCTTGCTCTCTTCACCCTTCATCTTTGTCTTCATATTTGACTGAGCCTGGTGGGTTTCGCAGGAGGTAAAAACACAAGAGTAATATGTAATTATAATATATTTCTTCTAAGAGAACAAATACATCACGGTAGAGTCATCATGGTCATCACAACACACATGCATTGCTGTATTCACTTTTACATTATTATTATTATTATTATTATTATTATTATTATTATTATCATTATTATCGGGTGAGAGAGCAGCACATGCCATCAAAGTGACACTGGAGTAAAATATACGAAACCCAGCATACCCATCATAACTACACATCTGATAACGGCACGCCAAGCACATGCATCACAACCATATGTGTGCAACGTCGTGATTTCATATCACAATAAACAGCACATGACTTTGCAGGTGGGGCCCAGTTAGAATTTTCTTCAGGTCGAATAGCCCATCCTGCTCAAAAGGTCCCTAACTAAGTGTTGTTCAAGGATGTTGAACAAAACACCTATGTTTCCAGAGGTGAATTATCCAAACCCCAAAGAATCCTTCTCAATGCATGGCTATGATGCTCCCCCACTACTTCTGCTCGTGATCAGAGATGCACATATTGTCAGCCACCAAGGAACAAGCTCAACTGGTCATGGTGAAACAACTGACAAGCAAATCTGTGGTATTGAGCAGAATATTTGCTGTAGCCCATCTTTTATACCAAGACAAAACAATGTACAAGATAACACTTCCAATCAGTTAAGATTAGAAGCCATGAGAGCCACTGTCTGGTACTGCATCAGGACATTTATTATTATTATCATTATTAACATTATCATCATTATTATTATTATTAACATTATCATCATCAATATTATTATTAACACTATCATCATTATTATTATTATAAAGATTGTGAGCTGGGAGAATTGTTAGCTCACCAGGCAAAATGCTTAGTGCCATTCTGTCTGTCTTAAAGACATTCTGAGTTCAGATTCCGCTGAGGCCAACTTTGCCTTTCATCCTTTTGGGTTTGATTAATTAAGTACCAGTGAAACACTGGGGTCGGTATAATCAACTAGTCCCCACCCCACAAATTTGAGGCCTTGTGCCTCCAGTAGAAAGGATTATTATTATTATTATTATATTATTATTATTATTATTATTATTATTATTATTATTTATTATTATTATTATTATTATTATTATTATTATTATTATATTATTATTATTATTATCATTGATGTGCTGGCACAATTGTTAGCATGCTAGGCAAAATTCTTAGTGGCATTCCATCTGTCTGTACATTCTGAGTTCAAATTCCGCCAATTATTATTATTATTAAAAAGGCAGCTAGCTCGCAGAATCGTTAGCACGCTGACAACAATGCTTTAAGGCAGCAAGGTGGTAGAGTTGTTGGTATGCCAGTTAAAATGGTTTACGTGATTAGAAATGTAATTTCTAGGTGTCCATGGTGTCATAGTGAGGATCTGATCAAAGACTTTGCAATTAAAAAAAAATTAGGAGAAAATTTTTTAAAGATGAATAAAGTGGAAATATACAAAAATAAACATTATTTTCCATCTTAATGTTAGTTTTATTTCATTTTGAAAGATATAATTTATTTTTATAGTTTTTAATTTTTATATTTTGAATTATATATTGAATTACATTTGCACCAATCTCTTCAAAAACGCAGTCTTGCTCGCAATGCTATACAAATGTGAGACTTTGGCCTTGACAAAGAGAGAAGAACAACATCTATTTATGGTGCAGAGAGCCATGGAAAGATTGATGCTGGGAAAGGTCGAGGTTAAGGCAGTGAGCTGGCAGAATCGTTAGCACGCTGCACAAAATGTTTAGCGGTATTTCGTCTGCAGCTACGTTCTGAGTTCAAATTCCGCCAAGGTCAACTTTTGCCTTTCATCCTTTTGGGTTTGATTAATTAAGTACCAGTGAAACACTGGGGTCGGTATAATCAACTAGTCCCCACCCCACAAATTTGAGGCCTTGTGCCTCCAGTAGAAAGGATTATTATTATTATTATTATTATTATTATTATTATTATTATTATTATTATTATTATTATTATTATTATCATTGATGTGCTGGCACAATTGTTAGCATGCTAGGCAAAATTCTTAGTGGCATTCCATCTGTCTGTACATTCTGAGTTCAAATTCCGCCAATTATTATTATTATTAAAAAGGCAGCTAGCTCGCAGAATCGTTAGCACGCTGACAACAATGCTTTAAGGCAGCAAGGTGGTAGAGTTGTTGGTATGCCAGTTAAAATGGTTTACGTGATTAGAAATGTAATTTCTAGGTGTCCATGGTGTCATAGTGAGGATCTGATCAAAGACTTTGCAATTAAAAAAAAATTAGGAGAAAATTTTTTAAAGATGAATAAAGTGGAAATATACAAAAATAAACATTATTTTCCATCTTAATGTTAGTTTTATTTCATTTTGAAAGATATAAATTTATTTTTATAGTTTTTAATTTTTATATTTTGAATTATATATTGAATTACATTTGCACCAATCTCTTCAAAAACGCAGTCTTGCTCGCAATGCTATACAAATGTGAGACTTTGGCCTTGACAAAGAGAGAAGAACAACATCTATTTATGGTGCAGAGAGCCATGGAAAGATTGATGCTGGGAAAGGTCGAGGTTAAGGCAGTGAGCTGGCAGAATCGTTAGCACGCTGCACAAAATGTTTAGCGGTATTTCGTCTGCAGCTACGTTCTGAGTTCAAATTCCGCCAAGGTCAACTTTTGCCTTTCATCCTTTTGAGGTCGATAAATTAGGTACTAGTTACGTACTGGGGTCAATATAATTGACTTAATCCGTTTGTCTGTCCTTGTTTGTCCTCTCTGTGTTTAGCCCCTTGTGGGCAGTAAAGAAATAGGTTGATGCTGGGAATCTACTAAGAGACCACATCTGGAACAAGGAGATCAAGGATAGAACTGGAGTGAAGGACGTCATCGCAGAATACCACCACACAAAGCTACAATGGGCCAGATTTATTGCAAGGTTCACAGACACTTAGTGGACCCGTGCAGTTGTTGAGTGGTACCCACACGAATGAGAAAGATCACTCAGAAGACCCCCAATCAGGTGGGAAAACAATTTAAGAAAGATGTTTGGAAGAACATGGAGGAGAATGGTGAAAGCATGAGGGGGATGAAATATGTTTCTTTATTAGCCACACAGGGCTGCACACAGACAGGACAGATTACAAAGTAGAGCTTTTCTTTTTGGGGGAGAAAAAAAAAACAAAAAAGGGGGATTCGGTTTTCAATCAAAAGGGATTGTAAAAAGGAAAGAAGAAAAAAAGGGGGAAAAAACGATCAATAGGGATCATGTATCACAGTGTCATGGTGTAAAGTGTAAAGGGGGAAGCAGATAAGGTTTATCCGTGGGAAGAAAAGCCTACGGAAAAGACCACGGTAACCTCGGTCAATGATGTTACATGTTACCACATTTGTTGCAAGTAGGTAGGGAGGAAATAAATGCTGTGGCCAGTGGAGCTGATTCGGTACCAGACAGCCTGGCTGATCCAGGTAACATATAGTGATATCTAAAGCTTTTAAATTCTTAGGGCTTCTACAGGTCTTAATCCGGCCCTGGAGCGAGTGGAAGTTGTAGCTGTAGTGTGTTTTTGAATAAAGGTTGTGGTTGTCGTGTGTTGGTGAATGGAGGGTGTAACTGTAGTGTGTTAATGAATGAAGTTTGAGCTGGTGGTGTGCTAATGAGGGAAGATTTGCGAATATATTTGTGTGTCCATATTTTGGGATCTCATCTAAAATACCAACCTTTTCATTTTTCTTCTTTAAAGAATCGACTTCTTTGTCTCTCTTGCCAGAGATCTTTGTGTATGCCTTATTCTGCTTCACACTGTCCATGGTGAGTGGTTTTGCAATAGAATCATCTAATGGGGAAATAAAACAGAGATTACATTTATATGTGTATGTAAATGTATATACATGCATATATATACATATACATTATGTGTGTGTGTGTGTGTGTGTGTGTGTGTGTGTACTTTATTAAAGCTGCAAAATTATCATGGAACTGTTACTAAGAGTTTCATGTTCCCGTTCCTCAGACAATTGTAATAAGAGCATATTACTCTACCTTTGGTTTTCAAGTACTACTTTTTCACCTTGTTTCTCACTTACCTGTGTGTGTGTTTGTATATATATATATATATATATATATATACTGTTGTGTCTAGTGATGTCATTTTCTTTTTATGCCTTATAATGTAACACACTCACCGGTTAAATTTCCACTTATTTCTTATTTTTATTTTTATTTTCCTAGGAAAATAAAAATAAGAAATAAGTGGAAATTTTACCGGTGCGTGTGTTACACAAAAAGAAAATGACTCTCCCCAGACACAACAGAATATGCTTCAACACACGAACTCATATAAAGAATCTTGCAAACCAAATCCAAAAACGAAATATATATAAATATATATATATGCACACATATGTGTATGCATTCTGGTGCCATGAAAAAGTGCATCCAGTACATTCTCTAAGGTGACTGACATGAAGAAAAGCATATGTATGCATGCATGTATGTATGTATGTATGTATGTATGTATGTATGTATTCATATATGTAAGTAGGTTGGTAGGTATTTGTTTGTGTTTGTACTATATGTTATGATTTTATTCTTTTTTATCTTTAATCTGCCTCAGTCTACTTCAAGTTGTTTGATATAAAATCTTTCGTTTTTAACATGTTTGTACTTAAATCAAAACTTCCCATCATAATTTCATGTAAGAACATGTTTTGTAGATTCTGTTCCAATCTCCAACTCAATGACAATGAAAATGTTAATTTTCAAAACACCTCCTAATTCTTAATTAGTTTCAAAATTAACAGACAGAAATCTAATCATAAAAGGGTTAATGAAAATAGAATTATTTTCTGAAAAAGAAAAAAGTAATTATATGCTTTAAATTTCTAAATTAAGTGATGTGTGTTTAATGGCATAACCAATAATATCAAATATTAACTGAATGAGGCTAATTTTAAATTTTCATTTTTAATTACACCATTCAAAAGAATAGAAACACTCTCTTTGTATTCAGGAGTAGTTTCGATAAGTGATTAAATACGTGGAAGTAATTAATATTTAATTATCAGTACACTCTTTTATATTGAATGACAATGTTGTAGATGTATGTGTGTGTGTATGTATGTATGTATGTGTGTGTGTGTGTGTGTGTATGTCATCATCATCATCATCATCATCATCATCAACATCATCATCATCGTTTAACGTCCGTTTTCCATGCTAGCATGGGTTGGACAGTTCGACCGGGGTCTGGGAAGCCAGGAGGCTGTACCAGGCTCCAGTCTGATCTGGCAGTGGTTCTACAGCTGGATGCCCTTCCTAACGCCAACCACTCCGTGAGTGTAGTGGGTGTTTTTTTATGTGCAACCGGCACAGGGGCCAGAGGACACTGGCAAACGGCCACGATCGGATGGTGCTTTTACGTGTCACCGACACAGATGCCAGTCAGGCGGCACTGGCATCTGCCATGTTCGGACGGTGCTTTCTACGTGTCACCGGCACGGGTATCTGAACTACAATTTCCATTGCATGTATATTTTTTCTTTGAGTTTTATGTAAGTTCTTGAGAGAGTTCAAGCTGGTCACTAACAAAGCAACAAGACTTTTTGATTTTAACAGAGTCCCCAGCATTTGTAAATATGTAGTTGTGTTGGTATGTTGGCTGAGCTGTCAATGCTCAGTGTGTGCTTCTATTCACATAATTTTTTGGTATGTCTTAAAAATTTTTTACTGTGCTACTAATTGATTGGATTTGGGGACTCCACATCAGTTTCTTTTGCTCTTTCTTGAAAAAACTTAGTAATTCTAGGTTTTCAACTAAATTTATTGGTTTGCGAGTAAATTTATTTTCGAGTAAATTTATTCGTATAGCCTAAAACACCTATGATTATAGGGTACAAATGAGAATTTATAGTCAGGGTACAAGTGCTTAATTTTTACCTTTCATTTTGGAATTGGTAACAAATTCAGATTCTGCAGCAGCCGGAGGCGGAGGCGGACTGGCAGGTGTAGAAGCTGCAACAACAACAAGAACAACAATGACAACGACTGAACAACCAAAACGTTTTTAGTCAGGTGTGTAATGCAATAACAATAGTCAGGTGTGTAATGCAACAATATCGACAATTCAACAAATTAATGTAAAATATTCTGATGCCATCATCTTCATCACAGGCACTGATGACACACTTGTCAGTGATGGTCAGGCCTGCCTAATGAGTAGACAGCCATCATGTATGTATGTATGTATGTATGTATGTGTGTATGTATGTATGTATGTATGTATGTATGATGCATGTATGTATGTATGTATGTGTGTGTATGTATGTATGTATGTATGTATGTATGTATGTATGTGTGTATGTATGTATGTATGATGCATGTATGTATGATGCATGTATGTATATATGTATGTATGTATGTGTGTATGTATGTACATATGTATGTATGTATGTATGTATGTATGTATGTATGTATGTATGTATGCATGCATGTATGTATGTATGTATGTATGTATGTATGTATGTATGTATACATGCATGCATGCATGTATGTATGTATGTATGTATGTATGTAAGTATGCATGCATACATGCATGTATGTATGTATGTATGTATGTATGATGTATGTATGTATTTTTGTTTTATATATTTATTTTTATTTATTATTACTTTTAGACAAGAGGACAGTTGTGATAGGCACATGTTTCTACTTAAATAGTCATTAACGCCACAACTATAAAAGTAAAAGACCAAACAAAATGTGCCATTCCTTCAAGTATAAAATCAAAACTGGATGGAAAGCAAAAGTTACTCACCTGGTTTTGGTCCGCCAGCTGGTTTTGGTCCACCAGCTGGTTTGGGTCCACCAGCAGCTTTAGGTCCACCTGGTTTACCAACTGCCTTCACAGCTATGTTACTAGCACTGACCTTTTTGCCGATAGCTCCCCAGGCCTTTTTACCTGACTTAGGGCTCGGTGCAGTTGCTGCATCCTAGAAAAATCCAAACAGACAAAATTACTAACCAAAAACCCCGAAGACCTTGAATAATTTTTTTCTTTTTTTCTTTCTTTCTATTTTTCATTTACATCACTTAATCAGAGATGAAAGGGTGGCATTTCTTATTTCTTTATTGCCCACAAGGGGCTAAACATAGAGGGGACAAACAAGGACAGACAAAGTGATTAAGTCAATTACATCGACCCCAGTGCGTAACTGGTACTTAATTTATCGACCCCAAAAGGATGAAAGGCAAAGTCGACCTCGGCATTTCTGTCTCTTTCAGAGCCTCTGACACCCTGTTATTAATTCATATATGTAAGACTATTAGTTGTATGTCCTCATATGTATGGATAGCTATAATGGCAATGAATTGACATCTGTATGTATAACTATTGCCTTACAGGAGGATTGAACCTCAAAGATTGTGGTTGTGAAATGAGCTTCTAATATACATATTAGGAGCACTGCATCCTTCAAAACTTCCATGCTTCCTGAGATTCGCCAACACTACACCTGATTTTCTCCCCTCCATACACACACAAGCATGTATCTGACTCATACATTGTTCGCTTTCCAGACATTTCTACATTACTGCATGTACTTTATATGCATTTTCTGACAAGTTGTGGTGCACCTGAGCACTGTATACAATAATTTCATTATATTATATTATATTATATTATATCCATGCCGGCTCCTATAATTCTACATTTCATAAATTATAGAATAGAAAGAGGATAGACACCAGGTATTCAGGATAAAGCCATCTGTAGTAGAGAAGCACCATATCCTGGAGGTATAGAAAATACTTCATTTTATGCTGTCTTAGATGCTGCTGTTTAGCCCTAAGTCTTCAATGATCCAGTAGGCCTATCATCAGTGAGGTTCTGATAGAGACCATCCCATCTTTTATGATGATATATCTAGAACTATATTATTCAGTTTGTCCTTTGTTGTTTTATAATAATAATAATAATGAAATTATTGTATACAGTGCTCAGGTGCACCACAATTTGTCAGAAAGTGTGTATAAAGTATAATGCAGTTATGTACAAATGTCTGGAAAGCGAACAGTGTATGAGTCAGATACATGCTTGCGTGTGTATGGAGGGAAGAAAATCAGGTGTAGTGTTGGCGAATCTCAGAAAGCATGGAAGTTTTGAAGGATGCAGTGCTCCGACAACTGACAACTGATGCCGGCTGTTTGTTCCATGCTTCAGCAACTCTCAGCATGAAAAAATGTTTCCTAAAGTCATGGGAGCTGTGCTGTTTTCTGACTTTGTAAATATGTCCACAGGTGTTAGACGGGTGGAGTTTGAAAAGGTGCTCAGAATTATTGTTTGTAAGATGGTTAATAATTTTATGGGTGTCTGCCAAGTCAGCTGCCAGACGTCAGAGTTTGAATGTGTCCATACCCAGGGAAGTAAGGCATTAAGGTGTAATTTGAGTGAGATTTAGCATCTATTTCTATCAAGTGAAGTGTTGCTATAGAAATTCCTTTATAGGGTTGATAGTCAGCACTGAATATAATACAGTGTCAGTGGTTGTTGTTGATGTTGTTGCTGTTGTTATTTAGCCCCATGTCAGCCCTGACTAAGATCTTCAATCAAAGGTGTGCAATCTGTGGCCCTTTTTTTTTTCTTTCTGCAAACATTGGACATCTAGGTCTGCACTGTCCATTATTTTTTTAAGGAAGTATGTTAAGATTTTTGGCTGCTAGTTTTTGCTTGCTGGCAACCATCTAAAGCAGTGGTTCAAAGCTGGAGTCCATATGGGCCCTGAGGGTCCATATAAAATTTTGGGGAGTCCACACAACAAAATAGTAAACTGGGGATCTACAACAGTACTGTAATGGTCCCTGAAAAAACTTTTGATTTAGGTGTATGTATTGGCATATATTACAAAAAACAGCCAAGTTTCTTTCTCTAACGTTTTACGTAGTTCAACCTACATAAGTTAATGAGTGAAAAACAAAAGAGGAATTTTGAAAAAATTTTCAATAAAAGTTTTTAAGCATTGAATGGCTATGGAAGTCCACCAGACGAAAATAGTAATCAAAGGAGTCCATAGGTAAAAAAAAAAATGGTTGAGAACTCCTGATCTAAAGGTTTCCTTTTAAGCTTATGGATTCATGCTAAATGTGACAGGTTCTAAATATATTACATGATTTACCATTAAACAATTCATAACCCTAGCAAAAAATTATTTCTTCGTTTGCAAATAGAAGCAATATTCTATACTCACCAAAGCAGCATCTGGGTCCTAAAAAGAAACAAAAGAGAAAAAGATGAAATCAAAAAGAAATTGATGAAGATACATTAACTGTTCATTAACAAAAAAAAAAAAGTATTCAGAATTTTTATAATTATGCTTTTTATGCAATAACACTGGTTAACAAAAATTTTGTCACAGATGTATTGCATATTCCTGACTGTTCTGAACCAACTTTCCTATCAGAATATCTGATTTGGATTTATTTAAGAAGTAGGTAGAACCTTTAAGATTAAAGGGTTAGAATGTATTGTAACAAAATAATCAAGTTTATATTTTTCAGAGTTGCCATATTTTTCAGAGTTCAAAGAAAGGTTTTCCTATGAAGTTGGACTTGTTCTTTGTAAAAATGTTAATTTAATCATGTTGTGGTATGAGTTGTGCAGTTGGACAAACAAAACCATCACATGTTAGCCAGAATATACCTCATTTGTTCAAGGCAAGAAAAATGCTTTGAATGAAACTTTGAATGAGAAAGGTGTTCCTTTCTCGTTTACACGCCAACCCCGAATTTATGAAAAGCTTTGTTAAAGCAACGGATAAATTATAAACTGAATTCAAATTCTTGAGAAATAAGTATTCTCCAATTAGTGGGGCAAAGATGGCAATTTTTAAACCTTCAGATCAGACAACTGATGAGAGATTTCAAGGCAAGTTGAGTGAAGTTGAGAAAGTTTTATGGCAAAGTTTCAAAAATGTCTGTGCAAACTTAGTAGGAAATCTTTTGGTTAAAAACTATTATAAAATACTGTTTTTGTATTTAGTTTGCAAATATGATTTATATAATTTCAAATGTAAAGACCTCCTTCAGTCATAAACGACCATGGGATTGTACCTAGAAAGTTTCCCTCCAAGGCACAAGTCAGGGCAAGGTTGTTTATGGAAGACCAGCAGTTTGCCATGCATACCAGCCTCCCCTCTTCATGTCACCAATGTTATCCAAGGGAAAGGCAAAGGCCAATACAGTATGGCACTAGTGATGTCACAACTCATTTCTACAGATTTGTGAACTGGAGCAACATGAAATAAAGGATCTTGCTCAAGAATAACAAACAGCCAAGTCCAGGAATCAAACTTTCTACTTCATGATTGAAGGCCCAACACTCTAACCACTGAGCCATGTGCCTTTGAATGGTAGACTTGGAGCTGGTACAGACCAAGGGAAATCTGACTGCCCAATTATATTATTTATCATTGGCATAATGACTCTTCCAAGACATCACAAAATATAAAATAGTGACTTTCTTAAGTGTTTAGTAAGTTTTAACAATATGTCACTAAAGGTTCATTTCTTAGATTCTCACTTCCAATTATATATTTTTTTTTCTGGATAAACCAAGTTACAGTTTGTATCGAACATGGCAAATATTTTCTTTAGGATGATTATACCAATGAAAATAAAATAAATAATTAAACTTACATCTTCAAAAGCGCACAAAGCAGCAGCTCTTGCTTCGTTTGCAGATTGGTAAGCAATGGGATTCAACAAAGCATTGGCAAAATCTAGCAAAATACAGAAAATAATAGATGAGTTAGAATGGCAGAATTGCTAGAAAATTTTATATGTCTTTTATATCTGTATACTGAATGAGCCAACAAGGGAACATCTATGACAGGGATCAGGAACTTCTTAGTGTAAAGATATTTTTTTTACATTTGTCCATGGTGCTCATGTATATATTTATATTATGGCTATGTGGTAAGAAGTTTGTTTCTCAACCACATGGTTCTGGTTTCAATCCCAGTGGGCAAGTGTCTTCTACTATAGCCTTGGGCCAACCAAAGCCTTGTGAGCGGAATTGGTAGACAGAAACTGAAAGAAGCCTGATGTGTGTGTGTGTGTGTGTGTATGTACAAGTATAGTTGTGTGGTCAAGAAGCTCACTTACTTTGCAAGCACATGGTTTCAGATTCAGTCCCACTGCATAGCACCTTGGACAAATGTCTTCTATATCCATAGGCTGACCAATATCTTGAGTAAATTTGGTAGATGGAAACTATATAGAAACCCATTGTGTGTGTGTGTCTTTGTGTTTGTGTTTGTCCCCACCACCACTCAACAAAGGTATTGGTTTGTTTATGTCCCCCTAACTTAGCAGTTATGCAATAAACAAACTAACAGAATAAGCACCAAGCTTTACAAATAAGTACTGGGGTCAATTTGTTTAACTAAACCCTTCAAGGTAGAGCCCCAGCATGGCCACAGTCCAGTAACAGAAACAAATAAGAGACAAAAAGACGTAATGTGTTTTACCTGCGAATGCATCAGATACATAATCTTTGGCTACAATGTGGGCAAACACAGAAGCCAAACCCAAAGGACGGTTGCTCTCATTTCTCAGAGGTATGTGACGATAACCTATGAAACAAAAATTAAATATATTTCAAATTATTGCATAAAAGTTGTTAATAGAAATGTATCGAAATTGATTTAGATTGTCCAGTCTTTTCTTAACCTTTTCTACTTTTTATACATTTTCTGCACTTTTACTATTGGCGGGAGTCACATGTAAGACAATCTAGATTTGTCTTTAACCCTTTCGTTACCAACCCACCTGAAACCACTTCTGGCCCTGTAGTACAAATGTCTTCCACCAAACCTTAGTCACAATTTATGTTCCTAACACTAGCTTAATAATAACTAAGTTATTTTACTAAATTCTTTGTTATATTTAAAGTAATTGAAAGAAACACAGAGCATCTCAAAATAAATACAGTAACAAAAGGGTTAATGAACAACTTACCTGGTTTGATACCGTCCAGAGGCATGAGGCGATGTCCAATAAATTTACCACCTTCTTCATACACAATAATTCTCACGACAGCCAAATCTGGCAACACAACCTGAGGAAAGAATACAAACAGAATTAATAAACACAGCTCCCATGACTTTCGGAAACATTTTTTCACGCTCAGAGTTGCTGAAGCATGGAATAAACTGCCTGCGTCAGTTGTTGACTGCCATGACACTACATCTTTTAAGGCCCTCATGCTTTCCGAAATCCACCGAAACTACACCTGATTATATATGGACTTTAGATGAGTTGTAGTGCACTTGAGCACTGTACACAATTATTATTATTATTATTATTATTATTATTATTATTATTATTATTGAGTGAGAGAGCAGTGCATGCCATCAAAGTGACACTGGGGTAAAATATACGAAGCCCAATATACCCATCATGACTACCCGTCTCATAAGGGTACACCAGGCACATGCATCACAACCACATGTGCGCGACATGGTGATCTCATATCAAGATAAACAGCACATCACCTTGCAGGTGGGGCCCAGTTAGAATTTTCTTCAGGTTGAGTAGCCCATCCCGCTCAAAAGGTCCCTGAATAAGGGTTGTTTAAGGATGTTGAAAGAACCACCCATGTTTCCAGAGGTGAATTATTCAAACCCCAAAGAATCCCTCTCAACACATGGCTATAATGCTCCCCCACTACTTCTGCTCGTGATCAGAGATGCACATATCGTCAGCCACTAAGGGACATGCTCAACTGGTTAAGGTCAAACAACTGACAAGCAAATCTGTGGTATTGAGCAGAATATTTGCTGTAGCCCATCTTTTATACCAAGACAAAACAATGTATTATCATTATTATTATTATTATTATTATTATTCTGAACCAGATCACACTCACAATCACACATACATGCATAAACACACACATAGATACGAGTGTGGCTGGGTGGTAAGAGTTTTGCTTCCCAACCACATGGTTTCAGTTTCAGCCCCACTGTGTGACACCTTCAGCAAGTGTCATCTACTATAGCCTCAGGCTGATTAATGCCTTGTGAGTAGATGAGGTACGTCTGTGCTGGTAGCATGTTAAAAGGTTCGACCGGGGTCTGGGAAGCCAGGGGCTGCACCAGGCTCCAGTCTGATCTGGCAGAGTTTCTACAGCTGGATGCCCTTCCTAACGCCAACCACTCCAAGAGTGTAGTAATATATATATATATATTATATATATATATATATAGATATATATATATATATATATATATATATATATATATACATATATATATATATATATATATATTTGTAAAAAATGAAGTTCGAAAATGCTGCTGTATTATACAATTTTTAATTTTTATATATACATTATAACATGTTTCAGTTCCTGAAATGAACCTTATCAAAAAAAGTTATATATAAAAGAGACAGCTCATGCCGTCAAACACAAGAAATTCATTTATAATACACAACGGAGTCAGACATCTTAGAGTTCATGTATAGTTGATATATAGTTCATGTAAAGTTGATATATAGTTTGAAGTATATGTTCAAAGTGTTCGATGCAGTGGCCCACGGTGGCGATATGTATTCAATACAAAAAACAGATCAAAGTGGTGGAAAGCGGTCAATACAGAAGATTGATGTTTCCGAAAGAGAGAGGAATTCATTTTTACCTTAAGCAATTGTGATGACCCATGGTGGAAGTTCGCTGGGTGGTTCTAGTGATTTTTTATATATATATATGTGTGTGTGTGTGTGTGTGTGTGTGTGTGTGTGAAGGCGCATGGCTCAGTGGTTAGAATGTCGAGCTTGTAATCGTGAGGTTGTGAGTTCGAATCCCAGACTGGGCTGCATGTTGTGTTCTTGAGCAAGACACTTTATTTCATGTTGCTCCAGTTAACTCAGCTGTAGAAATGAGTTACAACATCACAGGTGCCAAGCTGTATCAGCCCCTTTGCCTTTCCCTTGGATAACACCGGTGGCGTGGAGAGGGGAGGCCAGTATGCATGGGCGACTGCAGGCCTTCCATAAGCAACCTTACCCGGACTTGTGCTTGGGAGGGTAACTTTGTAGGTGCAATCCCACGGTCATTCATGACCGAGGGGGGGGGTCTTCCATATATGTATATATATATGGAAGCATGTATATTATGTATATGTATATGAGTGTATGTGTATGACAGGCTTCTTTTCAGTTTCCATTGCCTTGACTTTGCATGATATTTGTAAGTGATTGTCATGATCTTTTAAATCAGTGCTCTTCATATCCATTCTTCTGTTGAGACATGACTAGATGTGTTTTCACCAAAGATTCTCATTTTCTGGTCCATATTGCCTTGTTTGGCTATGAAATCTGAGATGAGGCCAGCTTCATGCTCGAAGATGAGGGTTAAGGTATGAGAAAAGGTGGGAATTGGAGCAGAATGGCTTCTTGTTGTAGAGGGGCCCCCATGGCTGTTCGTATTTAGAGGAGGGAATCAGAAAGTAAAGTGTAAAACGTAAACTTATATTCTGGATAGGAAGGTTATAGATTTTGAAGCAGTTCTTCGTTAGCAATATTAACAAACCATAACAAACCTTTTTGAAGACAAAAGCTTCTTCGTTGTAGTAGGGATCCATACCATTGTTGACTACGGGTTTCGTTTTGAACTTCTTCCTGACTGTGTCAGTTGGTAAACCATACATTTCAACCTCGACGTAGGAAGAGATCTTCTTATCAGACAGGAACTGGGCTGAGATGATCTGTGTATGGAAGACAAGAAGCGATTACAAAAAATAGTAATGACATCACGACAACAATCACACTGGTAATAACTGGTTTATCTATCTATCAGTCTGCCTGTCTGTCTGTCTGTCTGTCTGTCTATCTATCCATCTATCTATCAATCTATCTATTTATTATATCTCTCTGCTCTCTCTCTTTCTCTCTCTCTCTCTCTCTTCTCTTCTCTCTCTCTCTCTCTCTCTCTCTCTCTCTCTCTCTCTCTCTCCACACACATACACATTATGACATACACATTATGACTTTGACTTGACTTTGACCGACCAGTCCGTCAGGCGTCCATTTGACACCGCTGGTCACAGCACGCTGTCCACTCCTCTCTGGATCGCGCCTTTCTCATCCACGTGATCCCAATCGTCCTCTTGAAATCGTCACTCCACCGTCGTGGAGGTCTTCCGGGTGGTCTTTTCCGCTCACGCGAGTACCACTCGACAGCTGTGTGCGTCCACCGATTATCGATGAGCCGGGCGACGTGTCCAGCCCATCTATACTTGCAAAAACATATACATTATATATGAATAAAATTTGTTAACTTCTCTACGGTTAATTTCTTACCTTGATTTCAACTGTTCCGGCAACTACACCATCGACAGTAGATTCTGTGAAGGGATCAAATCTCTTGTCCAGTTTTCTCATAAACTCTGGTTTTACGATATATCCAGAGCATCCGTTGTATTCAAATACACCCAAATTGACACACATGGCCAAATCTAGAAAACAGCAGAAAAGTGATTTATTACATAATAGTGCAATTAAATAAATTTTAAAATAGTAAGTGGTCATATATACATTCATACATACATACATACATACATACATACAAGTTTTGAAGGATGCAGTGCTCCGACAACTAACAACTGATGCCGGCAGTTTATTCCATGCTTCAGCAACTCTCAGCGTGAAACATTTTTCCACGCTAAGAGTTGCTGAAGCATGGAACAAACTGCCGGCATCGGTTGTTAGTTGTCGGAGCACTGCATCCTTCAAAACTTCCATGCTTCCTGAGATTCGCCAACACTACACTTGATTTTCTCCCCTCCATACACACACAAGCATGTATCTGACTCATACATTGTTCGCTTTCCAGACATTTCTACATTACTGCATATGCTTTATACGCACTTTTGACAAGTTGTGGTGCACCTGAGCACTGTATACAATAATTTCATTATTATATTATTATTATACATAATGGATAATAAAATGAATGGTTTACACCTGGTAGCTTACTAGTAAAGCACGGTCACTTTCACAGTGAAATGAAAGACGGCAAATGAAAGATGGGAGATGGAATATACGAGAATTTATTATTAATCACGATGATTGTTTTGACACATGAGTGGGACGCTCAACAACTGGTTCAGGGGAGCATCTATACATCCATATATGTTAACAGATGCTTTTAATACTTTTCTCGCTGGATTGCGTGTTTGTTTCTCTTTTTGCTGTCTGTGATTTTTTTTTTCATTTTTGATCTTCTATAAAAATGAAGATATTTCCTCCGTCTGGCTGCTCTTCTTTCTACAAAACGGAAAGCTACATTGCGGAACAGTCATTTTAATGAGTTGTATTTATTTATCACCCAACGAGATACATCTGCACCACCGGATGCTCCTGAACCAGTTGTTGAGTGACCCACCCATGAGGAATCGATGCTAGATGTGTCGAAACAATTGTTGTGGCTATTAATAAATTCTCATATATTCCATCTTCTGTCTTTCATTTGCCATATACATACATACATATATATATATATATATTATATATATATATATATATATATAATATATATATATATATATATATATACATATATACATATATACATATATATATATATATATATAATATATATGTATATATGTGTATCATCATCATCATCATCGTTTAACGTCCGTTTTCCGCGCTAGCACGGGTTGGACGGTTTCGACCGGGGTCTGGGGAGCTCGGGACTGCCCCAGGCTCCAGTCTAGTCTGGCAGTGTTTCTACAGCTGGATGCCCTTCCTAACGCCAACCACTCCGCGAGTGTAGTGGGTGTTTTTTACGTGCCACCTGCACAGGTGCCAGAGGGGTCTGGCATATATATATAATATATAATATATATATATATATATATATATATATAATATATATATATATACATATATATATATATATTATATATATATATATATATATATATATATATATATATATATGTATATATATGTGTATATATATATATATTATATATATAGATATATATATATATATATATGTATATATATATATATATAGGTAAAAGATTAAATAAAACCAAACAATAAAATGAATAATGATAAATAAACAAGACTTACCAAAACATTGGAAGTTCAATGCCACCAATTGACATCCGGCGTTCCAGTAGATCTGGAGTGTGAGAGATGGAAAGAATGTGAGTGTGAGTGAAAGTGGGGGAGAAAGAAAGAGAGTGACTGAGAATATGAGAGAGAATGAAAGTGAGGGATATATACTTTTCTACTCTAGGCACATGGCCCGAAATTTTTGGGAGGGGGCCAGTCGATTAGATCGACCCCAGTAGGCAACTGCTACTTAATTTATCGAACTCGGAAGGATGAAAGGCAAAGTCGACCTCGGCAGAAATTGAACTCAGAATGCAAAGACATTTTACTCAATGTGCTAATGTTTCTGCCAGCTCGCTACCTGCGAGTGATATGTATGTCAATGACATACACATGCACACCTGTGTGTACATTAGAGATCCCCACCCTATCCATCGCCACTATTGCTGTCTCTACTATCATCATCACTACAACACAATTATCTCCTTCCATGGCACTCCATCAGTGATGGCAAAAAGTGTTCCACTGCTTGCTCGTGAAATTAATGTGCTGGTGGCTGAGTACTCCACAGGCACATGTACCCTTAACTCATTAACATTTGACCCTTTAGCATTTAAACTGGCCATATCGGGTCAAACTATTTCTACCTGTTTTATGTTCAAATCAGCAAGATTCTGGCTTCTCACAACTAAGCTTTAACCCTTTCATTACCAACCCGGCTGAAACCGGTTCTGGCTCTGAGTACAAATGTCTTGTTTTCATAAGTTTTGAATTAAAATCTTCCACCAATCTTAGTCACAATTTATGTTCCTAACACTAACTTAATGATAACTAAGTTATTTTACTAAATTCTTTGTTATATTTAAAGTAATTGAAAGAAACACAGAGCATCTCAAATGGCTGAAACCGGTTCTGGCTCTGAGTACAAATGTCTTGTTTTCATAAGTTTTGAATTAATATCTTCCACCAAACTTTAGTTGCAATTCATGTTCCTAACACTAGTTGAATGATGACTAAGTTATTTTACTAAATTCTTTGTTATATTTAAAATTAATTGAAAGAAACACAGAGCTTCTCAAGTGGCTGAAACCGGCTCTGGCTCTGAGTACAAATGTCTTGTTTTCATAAGTTTTGAATTAATATCATCCACCAAACCTTAGTCACAATTTATGTTCCTAACACTAGCTTAATGATAACTAAGTTATTTTACTAAATTCTTTGTTATATTTAAAGTAATTGAAAGAAACACAGAGCATATCAAAATAAATACAGTAACAAAAGGGTTAATGTTATTCTAGAAATAAACAATCGCATCATCAAAATTTCAAAGCTACAAGATAATGCATGATTAAATTCAAACGAATGTGAATAAATAAGTATCATATTTGACAGATAAATCTGAATACTCAAGTATACAGATATGGAAATATTTTACTCTCAAAAGACATAATAATAATACTGAATAGCATAAATAGGATAGAATTTCCTTATATTGGCTGTTAACAAATTTTTCTGCAATATAAGGATGTTCTAGGCATAGGAGTGGCTGTGTGGTAAGTAGGTTGCTTCCGAACCACATGGTTCCAGGTTCAGTCCCACTGCATGGCACCTTGGGCAAGTGTCTTCTACTATAGCCTCAGGCCGATCAAAGCCTTGTGAGTGGATTTGGTATATATATATATATGTATGTGTGTGTATATGTTTGTGTGTCTGTGTTTGTCCCCCACAACATCGCTTGACAACTGATGTTGATGTGTTTATGTCCCCGTAACTTAACGGTTTGGCAAAAGAGACCAATAGAATAAGTACTAGGCTTACAAAGAATAAGTCCTGGGGTTGATTTGCCCGACTAAAGGTGGTGCTCCAGCATGGCCATAGTCACAAGACTGAAACAAGTAAAAGAGTAAAAGAGTATATGTACATAGTTCTCAGGGAGATTCAACGTGACAAGGCTGGTCCTTTTTCGAAATACAGGTACAACTCATTTTTGCCAGCTGAGTGGACTGGAGCAATGTGAAATAAAGTATCTTGCTCAAGGACACAATGTAATGCCAGATATTGAACTCATGATCTTATGATTGTGAAACGAATACCCTAACCACTTGGCCACATGCCTTCACATTGCCTCCCCTATCATTACCATCACTACCATCAATACCATCACAGCCACTAATATACTAACACTGCCAAGATTATTGCCAACACAGCCAACATACCGCTAGTGTCATCATCACCAAACCCACAACTATCACCACCACCACCACCATCATCACCACCACTGCTGCCACCACCACCACGACCACCACGACCACTACTACCACTGCCGCTCCCACCACTGCCGCTCCCACCACTGCCGCTCCCACCACTGCCACCCCACCACGACTACCACTATCACCACTGTAACAAATATCCCCTTTCCCTTAACCAATACTACCACCACCACCACCACCACCATCATCACCATCGTCCCCACTGCCACCATCACCACTACGACCACCATCATCAGCACTACAGCCATCCCCATTATGATGATAATCACCACCACCACCACCACCGCCATCACCATCATCACCGTCGTCCCCACTGCCATGACCATCATCATCAGCACTACAGCCAACACCATTATGATGATAATCACCACCACCACCAACACCACTGCCATCACCAGCATCATCAATACAACTGTCAATATCACCTCCACTACCACAAATGTAGTTACTGACCTTACCATTTCTTACCTGTGTTGAGACTGAATTGATAGACTTACCTGTGGTACGTAGTTACTAGAGTCGACTCTGGTACCCTTGGGGTAGATTCTCGTCAGCTGTCTCTTGTTGTAACTGGATGCAGGTTAAGGATGAACAGCACATTGCTGAGAGAGGATCGGTTGTTATTGATGTTGTTGTTGTCGATTTTTGTTGCTTCTGTTTTTGTATTTGGTGTTGTTGTTATTGTTGTTGCTTGTTTGTTTGTTTGTTTGTTGAGTGAAGCGGTCTTTGTCCCATTAGTAGGAGAAGTCCGAAACGTGGTCCTTTGCTATTCGTAAAGACCCGCAGAAGAGAAAGCAGGTCAACCCCCGACACTGAGAGCATCGATGGATGGATGAATGCACATCCAGGCTCAGCAGTTGCATAGGAAGTCGGGGACAAGAAACAGGAAGAAAGAGTGAGAGCAAAGTTGGGGCGAAAGAGTACAACAGGGGTCGCCACCACCCCCTGCCGGAGCCTCGTGGAGCTTTAGGTGGGTTTTTGCTCAATAAACACACACAACGCCCAGTCTGGGAATTGAAACCGCGATCCTCCAACCGCGAGTCCGCTGCCCTAACCACTGGGCCATTGCACCTCCACTGTTGTTGCTGTTGTTGTTGTTTAAGCCTACAACAGTCCTGATCGAGCAAATTTGTTTTGGAGTTGATTTGTTTGACTAAAACCCTTCAAGGTGATGTTCCAGACGGGGCACATGGCCTAGTGGTTAGAGCAGTGGATTCCTCCTCCTCCTCATCATCATCATCATCATCATCATCACTCACTCCCACTACCATACACTTCATCATCATTCTCATCATACTTTCCCTCAGCATCATCATTATTACTGCCACTACCATGACAATTAGTCCTCCTCCTCCTCCTCCTCTTCCTTATCCATCATCATCATCATCATGATCATCTTGATCACTCCAACCATCACCATCACTGCCCTCACCACCACCACCACCACCATCATCCTTACTGACATTTCTAACCTTGCACAAACTCTCTCTAATGTTAAAGGATACTCTACAAAGTCTTCTGGTGCTTCTTTCAGTAAGTTCAAAGCTTGGGTTTCTACCATGGATGACATCTCATAGCTTCTGTTCTTCTCTGTCATATGAAAAATGAATAAATATTTAAAAAGGTGAACATATAAACAGATGAAAAAAAAGATAGACGAACAGACATGGATCTCGCTTGAGTAGAAAATTTATGAGAGATATTTTCTGAAGTGAGGCTGGAGAAATATTTGGGACACTAACTATTAACCCTTTTAGGATACCATTTTTGCTATAAAGTGTGGGTCTTCTTGAGCACAGTGAAATGCCAATTATCCTTTGTTATCTCCTCCGTAAGGTCCAACATCTTGAGATCAGCTTTCAATACTTCATACCATGTCTTCATGGGTCTCCCTCCTTCACAAGTTCCATCCAATTTAAGTGATTGGCACTTCTTTATGCAACTGTCCATACCCATTATGGACCCCTTTGATTCCTGCCTTACTCTACTGGACCCTAATAATCATTAAATGTTTTAGAAATTCCCTTTCATCATCGTCATCATCATCATCATCATCATCATCGCTTAACGTCCGCTTTCCATGCTAGCATGGGTTGGATGATTTGACTGAGGGCTGGCGAACCAGATGGCTGCACCAGGCTTCAAGCTTGACCTGGCAGAGTTTCTACAGCTGGATGCCCTTCCTAATGCCAACCAATCCGAGAGTGTAGTGGGTGCTTTTACGTGCCACCGGTACGGGGCCAGTCAGGCGCTACTTGCACCGACCTCGCTCGAATCTTTTACATATGCCACCAGCACCGGTGCCAGTAAGGCGTTATAATTAAGTATTACTATGAATTGTATAAAAAATGATATGCTAAAATATGTTGTGTACTGTAGAAGCATAACCAATTAATTGCAGATAAATTTTAACAGCAAAATCTAATGTGGGTCGTCAGGGGTCATATGGGTTCCGATTGAGAATTATTGGGAAGATTTATCTCCCTTCGTGATCTAATAATTTTGAGTTATCTCCCCTGCTCAACCTGACACTTTACCTATAATACAGCTGTCTAAATGTATGTGCGTGTCCGTGTGTTTCGACGAGGCATGAGGCGGACGGTCGAAGCGATTTCTCACTCGTCGGCAGCGGTATCGAGCACGAGTGCGGCCGGTCGGTCGGCGCACGAACTCGAAAGAACGAGAAGAAGAAGAAGCACGGGCGAACGGCGTTATAGAGTACTTCTTCAGAAACTTCTCCCTGTCTTTTTGAAATCTCAGATTACACCCTGTGGTTATATTTCAAGATTTCTTTGACTCTAGTATTTTTTTCCCATATATGCTTCTGCCTTTGGAAATGCAATAAATTTTGTCTTTTCTTTCCATGGAGCAAGACATTTAATCAAATTTTCAGCCATTAAATTCCCATCATCATCATCATCATCACCACCACCACCACCACCACCACCACCACCATTATCATCATCATCATCATCGTCGTTGTCGTCGTCGTTTAACGTCCACTTTCCATGCTAGCATGGGTTGGACGATTTGACTGAGGGCTGGAGAACCAGATGGCTGCACAAAGCTCCAATCTTGATCTGGCAGAGTTTCTACAGCTGGATGCCCTTCCTAACACCAACCACTCCGAGAGTGTAGTGGGTGCTTTTACATGCCACCGGCACAGGGGCCAGTTAGGCGGTACTGGCAACGACCTCGCTCGAATCTTTTTACACGTGCCAGTAAGGCGATGCTGGTAAAGATCACGCTCGAATGTTGCCTTTTACGTAACACTGGCACGGAAGCCAGTTGTCTGCTCTGGCAACGATCACGCTTGGATGGTGCTCTTAGCACCCTACTAGCACGGGGCTCAAGTGCCAGTAAGGCGATGCTGGTAACAATATATTTGGATAATTTCAAGTAGCATTCAACATAAGAGATAATGACTGAGCTCTGATAAATTCAATGCCATACATATCAGTTATATGTTTTTGGTATGTCTTGTGAAAAGATGATTAAGCTTTTTTCTTGGGACAAGTATTTTCTGAGAAAACTACAAATTACACTTACTTGTGGCATTGTCAAAGGTTGTGAAATGAACTGGTTGGATATAGTTGACAAGGGCAGACATTTCTTCAGCGGCTTCAGCTTCTTTAGCAGCAGTTCCCTGTTAAATGAAATAGTACATTTCTTTTACCTTCACTTGGATGAAAATTAAAAACAGCAAAAAATCGAATAAAAGAAAGAAAATTAAAAAGAGAATGAAAGAGGAATATTATAGCTGACTTGTTGAAAAATTTTCCTTCAAACTTATCTCACATTTTTCAAGTTCACAGCAAAAAAATGCCACTCTAAGTATCACTGTTAATACAGTTTTCCAGCCATTGATCCCTATTCACTAAGACAAATGTCAGTATTTGTATCACTTGAAATTAACAGTATATATCATTAGTCTAAAAAAATATCCTATGTTAATTAAAAATACCCCTTATTAATTTTTTTTAAATACTCCTTATTAATTAAAAACGAATTTATGGTGGCTAATTTAACAGTATCACATTGTCTATGGCTTATTCAGAAGAGGAACAACAGTACTCTTGATGCTTTTTTGTGCCTTCAAGATTGGTTGAAGGAAAAAATAAATAATTATCATCAGCATGAACACAGTCTCATGACTGGAACAAGATAGATGCTTCACTAGATTTAATATACTGCAGAGACAGGTAAGTCTACCATGATATTCCTTTCCAAGCCACCTTACTCTCAAGGGGTATCATACTCAGTACCACAAGATAATGAAACATCTTTCAATTTTACAGTGTTGTCATTACTGTCAGCTGCAGTGAGCTCTCTTACCTACCCATGGTACCTATCTACTGCCAAATAATCAGATCTTTTTGATAGGAAAATGTCTTTGGTCCTAAAGATACAGAGTGCATACACAATAACATGGATATGGCTGTAAGTTTACAAAGACCACTTTGAATCAATGGAGTTTATTGTTTGATATCCCTGCATGACACTTTGTGTCTTCTACTATAGCCTCAGGTTCAACCCAAGCATTCTGAATAAAGCTGGGTCAGAAGAAATTCTGTGGAAGACCATCAAACTTAATCAGTTCTAGAGTTATGAATTTGCTTGGTTTAACACAACACCTGGCTCTGGAATGACTTTAGCAATAAAGACCAGTCCATTGGAAGCATTCATAGCAGGTTTCTAATCAGAAGATAACTCACACCTTGATGGCCTGCTTCTAAAATTATGAATTATGTTCCTTTTTTTATCTGTTTCATCCTCCTTCAGTCTCAAAGACCTTAGAAAAGATCATGCACACTGCCCTTCTTTGTCTGATTAAAGCATGAAAATAAAAATACCCAGAGCTGATGACTGGAATTGAATCACTAAACAACTTCAAGTGGTTGTGTGACAACCTGTCAACTAAGTCATCACCAATTGTTTGGCATTCAATCAGCTAAGTCATCACACCAATTGTCTGACACCCTGTCAACTCAGTCATCACCAACTATTGTCTAACCTCCTGTCAATTCAGTTAACACCTACTGTTGTTTGATAACTTGTCAACTCAGTCATCACCAACTATTGTCTAATGTCCTGTCAACTCTCTCATCACCAACTACTGTCTGATGTTCTGTCAACTCAGTCATCACCAAATGTATGACACCCTGTCAACTCAGACATCATAAATTGTCATCTAACATCCTGTCAACTCAGTCTTCACTAACTATTGTCTCACATCCTGTCAATTCTGTCATTAAAGACTGTTGATATCAACTGTCAACTTAGTCATTACCAATTGTTATCTAACATCCTTCCAGCTCAATCATTGTCAACTCTTATCTGACATCCTGTCAACTCTGTGAGCACCAATTATTGTTTGACATTTTGTTGACTCCCATCATAAACCCACTTTTAACTGACATCCTGTCAAGTCAGTCATCCTCAGTTGTACTCAAGCAACAACCGATAAAAATGCAAAGTCAAGTTACCGCATCTTTCTTTTCTTTCTCAATTTTCTTCTTTTCTTCATCTGTTAGGCCAGCCATGTCATCATCATCTCCACCTAAAGTAATGATAAAAGAAAGGGAAAATACAAAATGGTCAAACTATCACACTGTATCTCCATACCTATTTTTTTACTACCCACAAGGGGCTAAACACATAAGGGACAAACAAGGACAGACAAACGGATTAAGTCGATTATATCGACACCAGTGTGTAACTGGTACTTATTTAATTGACCCCGAAAGGATGAAAGGCAAAGCCAACCTTGGCGGAATTTGAACTCAGAACATAGCGGCAGACGAAATACTGCTAAGCATATCACCTGGCGTGCTAACATTTCTGCTAGCTCGCCGCCTATGGTATCTCCATACTATAGACCAATACATGTGTGAGTCTGTGATATGATCCCCTACATGACAGAAGCAACAGTAACTAACCCAATACAAAGCTTGGGTAGGCCATTAGTGGGAGAAGTCCGAAACGTGGCCCTTTGCTATTCGTAAGACCCGCAGAAGAGAAAGCAGATCAACCCCCGACACCGAGAGCATCAACGGATGGATGAATGCACATCCAGGCTCAGTGGTTGCATAGGAAGTCGGGGACAAGAAACAGGAAGAAAGAGTGAGAGAAAGTTGTGGCAAAAGAGTACAACAGGGGTCGCCACCACTCCCTGCCAGAGCCTCATGGAGCTTTAGGTGTTTTTGCTCAATAAACACACACGACGCCCAGTCTAGGAATCGAAACCATGATCCTCCGACCACGAGTCCGCTGCCCTAACCACTGGGCCATTGCGCCTCCAAAATAAGACTTAGTAGAATTAATTTATCATAATTAGACTATTCCGACTATCAGTATTACTAAAATAAAACTTAGGTCAACCATTGGTATAATCGAAATTAGTTTGTACCAGCCATGGGTTTTACAAATACAAGACTACTCCAGTTGGTTACCAAGCAACCAACAGGTGTCAAAGATAAAAAATTGCAACCCTATACATACCTTTGTGTACTTTCTTATTCTTAATCAAAATCTTCTTCTTGAGGTCATGTGGTGATGGTAGTTGAATACCGGGTTTAAGCTGTGAAAAACAAGCACAGAAGACATGATGAAACCATGAGCAGCTTCTGTGATGATGGGTAGTGGGGAAAGAGAAAGAGACTGTTTTTAGGGAGCTGGGAGAAAACATTATCCATTTTGCTTCAAACAATGAATATCAAAGAAGCTGCAACCACCAACTAAAAATAAGTCCCCTCCCCACAAATTTCAGGCCTTGTGCCTATAGACGAAATGATTATTATTATTATTATTGTTGTTTTTTCCTTCTTTCTTCAAATTTCCTTCCGTTTCTCACCGAGTGTTTTCCATACACCTAGGGCAGAGAAGCTCATTGTATGCATTCCCAGATTACATCCGCAAATTCACAGATAAAATATGTATTTAAAAATTAATAAATAAATAAATTCATTGATGGATGTTGTTTTCACAGCGATAATGCTCTTCTCAGTACATGAGCCGTTCCAGTTAATACAATTTTTTGCACTTCCTGTAGGGATGGTAAGCCTGGAATCATTTTCAAATAGGTTTCAGGACTTTTTATTATTATTATATGTTTGAATTTTGCTCTGTATTTGTACAAGCTGACTCCAAGTCTCACCCAGAAACCTCAAGAGACAACAAGTTAGAAGTTCATGCTGCCTAGGGTTTCATATATTTGGTTTTGCACATAGTATTGTTCTAGAGAATGTTTAAGAAAACATAAGAAAATTATAAGTTTGAGATTACATAGACAGTATTTTACGTAGGATATGGGCAGTTCCCATGAGCACTATCTTTTGAATTTCTACTATTTTGGGAATTCCTGGTATCTGAGCTTGGTAGGAATCAGCCCCTTTTGCTATCATCCCTAGTGCACCTATGACAACAGGTATTGTTTTAGTCTTCAGGTTCCACATTTTGCTAATTTCTATTTCAAGATCTTGGTAGGTCTTGACAGATACGTTTATATCGATTCGGACAGTCATATCAATGAGGAGGCATGATTTTTATCTGAAGTCTTTCAATATGATGTCTTGCCTATTTGCATTTATCTTTCTGTCAATTTGAATGATGAAGTTCCAGAAGAGTGAGATGTGATCATTTCCAAGCACTGGAGTTGGTTTGTGGTGGTATTATTGTGGTGGTATTATTATTATTATCATTATCATTATTATTATTATTATTATTGAGTGAGAGAGCAATGCATGCCATCAAAGTGACACTGGGGTAAAATATACAAAGCCCATCATGACTACCCGTCTGGTAAGGGTACACCAGGCACATGCACCACAACCATATGTGCACGACATGGTGATATCATATCAAGATAAACAACACATGACCTTGCAGGTGGGGCCCAGTTAGAATTTTCTTCTGGTCGAATAACCCATCCCGCTCAAAAGGTCCCTGAATAAGGGTTGTTTAAGGATGTTGAACGAACCACACATGTTTCCAGAGGATTTCTTTCAACACACAGCTATGATGCTCCCCCACTACTTCTGCTTGTGATCGGAGATGCACATACAGTCAGCCACTAGGGGACATGCTCAACTGGTTAAGGTCAAACAACTGACAAGTAAATCTGTGGTATTGAGCAGAATATTTGCTGTAGCCCATCTTTTATACCAAGACAAAACAAGGCTTTGGTCGGCCTGAGGCTATAGTAGAAGACACTTGCCCAAGGTGCTACGCAGTGGAACTGAACCCAGAACCATGTGGTTGGTAAGCAAGCTACTTACCACACAGCCACTCCTACACCTATGTCGACAGTCACACAGGATTCACTGCAGATTATCAGAGCGGACATAGCCTGGGATTACAGCAGGATATGATTTGAAGATTCAGATGCTATTTCTGGCAGGTCCCTGAATAAGGGTTGTTTAAGGATGTTGAACGAAACTTTCATGTTTCCAGAGGTGAATTATTGAAACTCCAAAGAATCCCTCACAACACATGGCTATGATGCTCCCCTACTACTTCTGCTCGTGATCAGAGACGCATATATAGCATCAACAAAACCAAAATACTTACTGGGAATGAGTCCAAAGATTTCTGCAACAGTAACTCTCCAAATGCTTCACAGCAATATTTTGCTAGTAATTGTTGTTGTTTTACTCTGAAAGTAAAAAAAAAAACACACTTAAGAAATCACAGTTATTTGTTTTTAAGGCTATATTCAATAGTTCAAGAACTGTAGTTAGGAAAATAGACCATGCAGAAAATAGCAAGGATTAAAAGATATCATCATTATCATTTTATGTCCAGTTTTTGATACTTGCATGGTCAAGTGCAATTTGTTGAGGCAGATTTATTTTTTCTATGGCTGGGTGTCTTTGCTGTTGTCAACCCTCACCTGTTTCGAGGTAAAGTAATAAGGTAATATTTTCTCGTGGTCAGACACGTTATCTTTGGAAGACTGGGATTGAACAACACCACTTGTTTGACAGTGATGCTCGTTTACAACCTCTGCATGACATCAGCACAAGGGTACGTGCAAATTTCATCATCATTAACTTGGTCTGGGTTGGATTGAGGATTTACATCAAGTAAAACAATGAGATCAACAATAATAATAAAGACATATTGCTAAACAGATAACAACAAATAGCAAAAGTAATATAGAACAATAACATAACAAGAAATCAAGGTGGTGGTAGTGATGAAATTTACATAGAATAAAAGGGTGAAAGAAAGAAAGAAAGAAAGAAAGAGAAAAATAAAGAAAGAAAGAGAGAAAGAAAGAAAGAGAAAAATAAATAAATTAATAAATAAAGAAAGAAAGAAAGACAGAAGGAAAGGTATAAATGTTTGAGAACTTACGAACAATGGTTTTCAAATGACAATATCACAGGATACTCTGATACTTTAAAGGCTGACTCTGCAATGGCTTCAACAACATCCTGTACAATAACAAAACAAAAAAAGTGATATTTAACACGTTAACTGCCACATGTACCACTAGTGGTTCATCGCAAACTTCACACAACCACCAAATGCACCATCAATGGTACATTTTCATAATTTGAGAAAATAATTTATTCTGTATCTTTGACATGTTTTTTTTTCTCTCTAGTTTCAGCTCAGAGCTGTGGCCATGCTGATGCACCACCATTTGAGCACCCTTTTAAAGCCTAGCCAGGTTCATGGGCCCGGTTTCCCGGTTTCTATGGCGTATGTGTTCCCTAGCTGGACAGGACGCCAGTCCATCGCAGCGCTACTCATTTTTGCCAGCTGAGTGGATTCGAGCAACGTGAAATGAAGTGTTTTGCTCAAGAACGCAACACGTCGCCCGGTCCAGGAATCGAAACCACAATCTTATGATCATGGTGCTGACACCCTAACCACTAAGCCACGTGCCTGAAAATATTTAAATAACAAGAGTGCTAAATATTGGTTTCAAATTTTGGAACAAGGCCTATAATTTCGGTGGGTAAGTAAGTTGATTACATTGACCCGAGGGCTCAACTGGTACTAATTTTATCGATCCCAAAAGGATGAAAGGCAAAGCTGATCTTGGTAGAATTTGAACCTGGAATGTAAAATACTGCTAAGCATCTTGCCCAATATGCTAACAAGTCTGCTAAGTCAGCGCCTTAAGAGTGCCAAATATTAAAGTTTGATTATAAAATATTGTAGACATGTAAAAAAAAATTAACATTTCCTTTTAATTAAACAGTATGCACTTTATTAATGGTGTGGAAGCACTCCGTCGGTTCCGACGACGAGGGTTCCGGTTGATCCGAATCAACGGAACAGCCTGCTCGTGAAATTAACGTGTAAGTGGCTGAGCACTCCACAGACACGTGTACCCTTAACGTAGTTCTCGGAGATATTCAGCGTGACACAGAGAGTGACAAGGCTGGCCCTTTGAAATACAGGTACAACAGAAACAGGAAGTAAGAGTGAGAGAGAGTTGTGGTGAAAGAGTACAGCAGGGATCACCACCATCCCTGCCGGAGCCTCGTGGAGCTTTATGTGTTTTCGCTCAATAAACACTCACAATGCCCGGTCTGGGAATCGAAACCGCGATCCTATGACCACGAGTCCGCTGCCCTAACCACTGGGCCATTGCGCCTCCACACTTTATTAATGGAACAAATGGCAGATTGATTAACACCAAACTCATGGCCCAGAATAGCAAATGAATTGACCCCAGTTTTTATTATTATTATATATTTTTTTAAAGTCTGGTACTTTTGCTGAACCACTAAGTTATAGTGATGTAAACACACCAGCATTGGTTGTCAAGCAGTGATGGAGAACAAACTTTATATCCATATATATACTTGTATATTCCTGGTTATGATATACTACTGGTCAAAAAGTTGCTATTGGTTTCATGTCTACTAATGTAGATAATTCATTAGACCTGCTGGCCAGAAGCACTTAGTCTTTTTATGGCTGGAGATAAATATACAGTCTTGGTCAGTTTGGTGGTAAAAAAAAAGGAGCAAAATTTCTTTTTGAGTGGGAAACAAGAGTTACCTATCCTTGTACAATTCCAGCTATGGTCAAAGGAAATCAACTGTGTCTATGAGGTTTCTCCATTCTCTAGTCTGCAAAGGGGGAAAATCACATTTCCAAAATGAATTTTCTGTGATGAGGGCAGTGACTAAATATTTCTTTTTTTGAGTTCAAAGCATCCAGACTGTGTGAATTTTTTAGGATTATTGTCCTCTGAGCTGAGGAGATTTTGCACTACCTGCTTTCATAGCAGCATGGTCAAGGTTGTTCCAAACAACTTCCAATTAATATTCTATGGCATTCCTTCTTCTTTTAATCATTTTATATATATATATATATATATATATATATATATATTATATATATAAATGTTGTGACTCTCTTGGATCATAAAAGAGGACCTGAAGTTATTTAGCTTGGCCTTGAAAGGGCCCTTCGTTGCTCCAACATATTTCTGTGTATGCATCCCTTTGCTGTTGCTGTTATCGCTGTTGTGACTGTTGTTAGACATCATCACCTCTGCTTTTTGCACTACAACCCCTGTGTTGCATCAACCATTCACTGAGCACTCACAGCTAACCCAGCATAAATATCCTGCCTCTGTGCAGGGCTTTGGAGATTTCCCTAATATCTTTTTAACACTAGCCATACAATTGAACGAGATCCTTATGACTATTGAATAATCTAAGAAAGACCCTTTCAACATTGGATTTTTTCATTTTGGTTTTTGTATATGTGTGTGTGTTTGAAAAGGTTTAACGAAAGCACTCACACAATAGAAAAAAACTTCTTCCCAAAAAAGATTTGTAAATTCCTCAAAAAAGATTTCAAAACATTTTTTTTAAAAAGATTTTTTTTTTTTTAAATCACCTTTACTTCAAAAAGTGTATTAAGTAATCCTCATAGACTTTCAAATATATATATGAGAGAGAGAGATACATATGCATGTGTGTGTGTATGTATGTATGTATGTATGTATGTATGTATGTATGTATGTATGTATTCATGTATGTATATTAGGCACAAATCCATGGTCTCTCAAGACTAACAGGTGCCTACTACTACTACACACACACACATACACACGTACATATCTTGTGTTGTATCAATGTTTGTTTCACTAAGTTTATTTTGGATAATGATCATGTGATACTTGCCCTGAAAGCTACTTCAGTACACATTGTGAAGCCGTGAGTGATGATTGGTTCTCCATCTTTTCCATCCCAACAATCCAATTCCAGACAACGACATCCGGTAAGCAAAACTTGACGGTATATTTCCACTGAAGACTTTCCAGTCAACTGGTGCCCTAAAATATGGAAATTATACCTTAATAATAATTATAATCCTTTCTACTAAAAGCACAAGGCCTGAAATTTGTGGGGAGGGGACTAGTCAATTACATCGATCCCTGTGTTTCACTGGTGCTTAAATTATCGACCCCCAAGAGGATGTAAGGTAAAGGCAACCCCGGTGGAATTTGAACCCAGAACATAGCAACAGGCAAATAATGATAATAATAATAATGTCTCACAAAATAGTAATGGTAGCAGTAGCAACAATGATGATGATGATGATGATGATGATGATGATAACGATGACAATAATGATGATGATGATAACGATGATGACGATGATGACGATGATGATGATGATGATAACGATGATGACAATGATGATGATGATGATGATGATGATAACGATGATGATGAGGAGGAGGAAGAGGAGGAGGGTAGTGATCACAAGGGTGATGGTGATGATTACTGCAGACTGTTCACATTAACGCCCACCCTCATCCTCTTTTGCATGTGTCCACACAAAAATCTCTCCTTCAAAAAAAAATGCCATCCCTTCATTATTCCCCATCGACCCCCATCACTCTGATTATCACCATTAATTTATCACAAACTATCACCCTTTGTCAGCCCCTCACCTGGTACATGTAATATAAGATAATTGGTCAGGCCTTACCTGTCAAGTAGGTGTTGTGGGAAGAATTGATGTAGTAAGCCGCAAGGGGCAGCTTCATGTTGGCCCCCAGATCCAACCGATGCATTGGGGTAAGATTATTTTCTTCACACATAAGGAAATACAGCAATCCTTCTTTTGTCAGCTGACCTGTGTATAAGTAGACAATAGAAAAAAGTAGAGAGAAACATGGCTGGAAAAGATTTGGATGGGTGGATATGAAGGGAGTTGAAGATGTATGCATGTCAATGGATGATGAAAGAACAGGTGTTACATAATCACCTTCAGTAGCTTACGGCTAATTCTACTATAAGAAGCACTGTCCTAAGAGCTGAGTCCATGAATACTTGTGCAACATCCTATAGCTTCTTTTCCTCTCACATACACACACATTTAACATCTAAATTTGTGGATGAATTTCTGAAGGAGCAGTTTAGCTTAATGGTAAAGCACTCAGCTGGAGTCTTGAGCGATATGGGTTCGAGACCTATGGCAATTTGTTAACAAAGTTTTCCACTTTGTAAGAACAATTTACCCAGTATTCATGCTGTTCTAAAGGCAATTCTATGTTCGAAAAAATATCATCTTATTTGTATCATACAATACACATTTCATCTTTATATATAAAAGTGAAGTTGTGTGAGTGTCTGTCTCCTACGATTTAGATTCCTAACTACTCCCACATTTTGCGGTGCAGTTTAATCAAAACCGGGTATCTTATAGTCGTGATTCATATCGAGCCCTTCTGGGTATTAGCGCACGTCTACGATGAGTCTACGATTTTAAAAATTAATTTACCATCATTTTTTTCCATTTTCATGCATATTTTTTTAAAGGGAAGTAACTCTCTAAAAATATCTACGATGAGTCAACGATTTTTAAAAAATTTACCATCATATTTTTTCCATTTTTAATGCATTTTTTTGCTATTTTTTGGCTATAACTCTCTAAAAATGCTGTATAGTTATTTCCCTTACAAACCCGAGCAACGCCAGGCGATACTGCTAGTTGCTTATAAAAAACCAAATGTTTGTTTGTTTCTATTTATATATTATATATGTCTTATATATATATTAGAGTAAAACCACTATTATGTAATTCAAACAATGATAGACATAAACCATATCATATAGAAAAAAATAAAATATATTATAAAACATATAACTAGATCACAAAAAGTACAAAAAAATTAATACTTTTTGTGGCCTAGTTATATGTTTTATAATGTATTTTATTTTTTCTATATGGTATGGTTTATGTCTATCATTGTTTGAATTACATAATAGTGGTTTTTCTTTAATTTATATATATATTATATATTTATATTGTGAAATTTGATTTTATACTAAATTGAATTTTTCCCTGTAAGTTTGGAGTTATACTCCCCAAGTGCTAAACAGCAGAGAACCAACAAACGATACACATACATTGAGTATGTGCAGTTGATAATGTTTACAACACTAGCACTGCTTTAAATTTGCTACTGAATTTTATATGTGTGTATATATATATATATATATATATATACATAAGTAACTCCCTATTTTAAAATACTTATAAATTATTTATTAATTGTAATTTTTACAAACAAATGGAATTGAAAGGAAAGCTTCTAGTATGAGGTTTTATTTAAAATTTGATTTGGGCTCCAGATGTCACCACCAGCTTCTTGAGTCAGCCAGGAATTGCATCAACTGGTTTCACCAGAAACTCTTGTGGGGATAGAAGACATAACTTATTGTATTCGCCCTTCAAGTTCTTCCAAAGTCTTTTAACCAACCCCAAAGAAAGAAGTCATAGGTTGTTAAGTTGGGATTTCTGGCTGGCCACTCATGCGGGCCACAGCGACCCTTCCATCTCCTGGGGGAAGTGAGCATTCAATCATTTGTGAATGACAAGAGCAGTACAATTAAAGAATAAATTCTCATACTTCAAAAAACAAGCACAAAGAATTTGAGAAAAAAATTACAATTGATAAATAATTTATAAGTATTTTAAAATAGGATGCGCACCAGCTTAATTTAATTCATCCTTAGTCAAAAGACACCCGTTGTTAATGTCCTGTTATTTGCATTTGTGTACCATTTCTCCGGTTTTTTTCTGTCTTTGTTTTCATATACATTCACTGCTTTCTTCCAAGGAATCTAGTGCTCTTAGCTTAGTTTTTCCTTGGGGCTGGCCAGATTGGAGCAATCTTGAGTATAACCAGCCAAAATTGCAAAGATAATCTGGAACTCGACTGAGGAAAGAAAACTCTGAATGACCCGTCCTTTTTTCTTTGTATCGTCTGTCTGGATGTTTTGTTGTCCCTTTTTTGTATCACCTAACTGTCTGGATGTTTTGCGTTTTTGTCCCATTTTTGTATTATATATATATATATATATATATATATATATATATATATATACATATATATGTAATGACTTTGAAGGTGACTTACCTTTTTCTGTAAGCATTTCAGTAGATAAATCATTTGACATCATATATATATGAAATGAAAGAAGAAAAATGTTCATATATTAGCAAGGTGGATTCTGAATTTGATGCAGATGTGATGGAATTGGTCACGTCAAGATATTAATGAGATTTATAAAAGAAATATAACTTAGAGGATGGGAGTAAACAGAATCTTTATTGTATATTGTATGTCAAAAAAATCCAAAGAAATTATATATATTATATATATATATATATATATATATATATATATATATATATATATATATATATATATAATTAAAGGATCAAAGGTTCTTCTCAAGGCTGGTTTCTGGTTTCTGTATTTATTGTGTGTGTACATATATGTGTGTGTCTGTGTCCGTGTGTGTGTGTGTGGTGTTGTGTGTGTGTGTGCACACGCATCTGGTAGATAATGAAAGGACACATTAAATAATTGGAATGAGACAATTGGGAACTGCTGTCTAGATGCTAACGATTCAGCATAGCCGACTAAATATTCGACCTGTTTTGGCAACAGTACTTTTTGGCACTGAAGGCAAACACACACACACACACACACATGTGCACAGAAATATTCACATACAGCTAGAGAGAGTAACAGAGAGAGAGAGAGAGAGAGAGAGAGAGACAAAGATTGGACAAAATGCAAACATACATTATTAGATGCTTACACACATAAACAGAGAGGGAGGAGAGAGAGGGGAGAGTGAGAGGAAAGAAAGAAAGAAAGAAAGAAAGAAAGAAAGAAAGAAAGAAAGGAAAGAAGGAAGGAAGAGAAAAGAAGAAAGAGAAGAAAGCAGGAAAATCATTAAAACTTCTGAAGTCAAATAAGTCAGCATCAAATCAGCAAGGTACTGAAATAGGCTGCACTACAACCTTGAATAATGTAGCCCTCTATATAGATGGGATGGTCAAGGCTGGAGCAACTTTGAGCCAAAGTTTGCTCAGTCAGGGTTGCCCCACAGGGCTTAACAAGAACAGCAAAACTGAAATTAAGGAATTTGACTCATTAGTATTAAAACAGGCCATATCAAATATTCCATCTGTTTTATGTTGAAACTGGACAGATCCAGCCTCTCACACCTACCCTGAGATGTCATTCTAAAAATATACAATCACATCATCAAAGTCTCGAACTATGACATAATGCATGATTTTTTAATTAATATAAGTATTATATATCATCATCATCATCATCATCGTTTAACGTCCGCTTTCCATGCTAGCATGGGTTGGACAGTTCGATCGGGGTCTGGGAAGCCAGGAGGCTGCACCAGGCTCTAGTCTGATCTGGCAGTGTTTCTACAGCTTGATGCCCTTCCTAACGCCAACCACTCCATGAGTGTAGTGGGTACTTACAGAGTGGTTGGCGTTAGGAAGGACATCCAGCTGTAGAAACACTGCCAGATCAGACTGGAGCCTGGTGCATTCTCCTGGCTTCCCAGACCCCAGTTGAACCGTCCAACCTATGCTAGCATGGGAAATTAAGTGAATAGGGAGTAATCAGAAGTGAAATGGGGCTCTTCCTAATTTGAGTAGTAAAGGAATGATAATAATAAAAAAAGAAAATAGCAAATTATTAAATTCAGAATATATAGAGATTGAAGATATACATATAAAAGTTGATTAATTTGAAACAATATGATTCAATACAACAGAGTAAGATGCATGCTATATGGTTATTCATTACAAAAATTTAGTCATGGGATATCAATGAAAGAAGAATCTATTTGATATTACACACTTTTTCCTTTCTTGTTGACAGCAGATTCATATTCTGCAATCAAACTCAGACATTGAGCATCTGTGTAAAGAGGGAAAAGGGTCTTGTGTAAGCTTGGATGTCTCTGCATTTCGTTGAGGAAGTCTCTGAACATCTCGGTATTGATGTTGCCTTTGTTCTGGGATCTGAAATGATAATTTAAATTTAAATTCAGTGAATGTATGTATGTATGTATGTATGTATGTATGTATGTATGTATGTACATACGTACGTATGTACGTATGTATGTATGTATGTATGTATGTATGTATGTATGTATGTATGTATGTATGTATGTATGTATGTGTGTATGTGTGTGTATGTGTGTATGTGTGTATGTATGTATATATGTATGTACATACATACATACATACATACATACATACATACATACATACATACATACATACATACATACATACATACATACATACATGGATGGATGGATGGATGTCATTGTTCAGTTTTAATTGAAGATTTCTTGGTAATAGAGAAAGAGCCAGTTTCTAAACTAGATTCAAGGCTCCTTCATTGGAATTTCAACATCAACAACAGGGTATTTTTGTTTGCATATATGTATGTATGTATGTGTGCAGATTTGTACGTTTTGCTTTATGTATGTATTCTCATGCATATAGTTGCATATATAGACAAGCTCATATATATTTAAATGATAAACTTCTGGAAAGTTTTACAGATTTTTACAGTTCCAGTGATGGATTGGATCTGTAATCTTCAAATTAGCTTTCTCCTTCCTGGTTTTGAGAAGCTTAATTTCTCAAGATTGGTATTTAGGCAGTGTGTTACATATTCCAGGGTCCCAGTAATTACAGATATAATCTGAACTTGCAATCTGGATAGAGTAACTGCAGATTTCTCAATAGTTCAGCATAGGTGCTCTCTCTTTCACTGATCTTCAGCTTTATGCTAATATCCATTGGGCAGCTAATTTCCACAACTGTACACAGTTTCTCTTCTCCATCCCCAATCATTATATCAGGTCTGTTGTGCTTACATTTTATTAACGTCTTCACTGGGACATTCCACCCGTACTCCTTTTTATTATGAGTGGCTATGACTTCTACCATACTGTGGGTTCTTATTTCTTTGTCCTCGAGGTTATCCTTCCAACGGATTTCAATTCAGAGTGTCCAAGCTACAACATCATGTCTCATTGGTAGATAATACCGTGATAACATATTTGGACAACTGCTTATGATGTGGGTGATATCTTCGGTGTTATCTTCACAAAGTATGCATTAGTTGTCACATTTTACTGCTTTTCCTGTATCATCATCATCATCATCATCATCATCATCGTTTAACGTCCGTTCTCCATGCTAGCATGGGTTGGACGGTTCGACCGGGGATCTGGGAAGCCAGAAGGCTGCACCAGGCTCCAGTCTTATCTGGCAATGTTTCTACAGCTGGATGCCCTTCCTAACGCCAATCACTCCGTGAGTGTAGTGGGTGCTTTTTACGTGCCACCCGCACAGGTGCCAGGCGAGGCTGGCAACGGCCACGGTCGGATTGGTGCATTTTACGTGCCACTGGCATGGAAGCCAGTCGAGGCGGCGCTGGCATCACTATCGCTTTTGTGCATCAGGTACTTGGTTGATAAAGTCAGCTCAAAGGTCACCGTTTTCACACCATCCAGAGTGAATTGCAGAAGGTCTTTGACTCACTTATGGAAAACAACTACCAGGCCAGATTCTAAAAGTGGCAGGAATGCTGGAACCGGTGTATTGCTGTGCAAGGAGACTATTTCAAAGGAGATAATGCTAAAACTTAGGTAAATAAGTAATTTTTTTATTAAACACAACTAGCCCAGGAACCCTTTGATACCACATCATATACATGTATATCATACATTGCATAAGTTTGTTTACTGAGGACAACCTTTCAGGCCCATCACACCTCCAAATTTCCCACCTGATCTCCAATTAACTGACAGAAAAAAAGGGGGAAAAATTAAAAAAGAACACAAAGAATTACCGTATTTGACGGCATATAGGACGCACTTTTTTCCAAAAAATATGGCTCAAAAAATCGCCCTGCGTCTAATATGCGAAGTCAAGACCCTCCCGTAGGCTAATCTTCTCCCAGACGCTCACTAACCTAGCTTACGATAAGTATTTCTACCTACGCTAAAGCCTTAATGATATTTTCCGTACTCATGCATCATTATTTTATTGCTAGTATTATTATTATTGTACTTTGTATGCTTTCCTTTTGTATGCTTGCTTTTATACAGCAATGTTTTCTGCTTTTGTAATGTGCTGCTAGACTGCTTTCAACAATATTCTCTTTTCTCTTTTACTTGTTTCAGTCATTTGACTGTGGCCATGCTGGAGCACCACCTTTAATCGAGCAAATCGACCCCGGGACTTATTCTTTGTAAGCCCAGTACTTAATCTATTGGTCTCTTTTGCCGAACCGCTAAGTGACGGGGACGTAAACACACCAGCATCGGTTGTCAAGCAATGCTAGGGGGACAAACACAGACACACAAACATATACACACACACTTATATATATATATACATATATACGACAGGCTTCTTTCAGTTTCCGTCTACCAAATCCACTCACAAGGCATTGGTCGGCCCGGGGCTATAGCAGAAGACACTTGCCCAAGATGCCACGCAGTGGGACTGAACCCGGCACCATGTGGTTGGTTAGCAAGCTACTTACCACACAGCTACTCCTGCACCTATATGCTTAAATAC
>NC_043007.1:25148212-25188212 GCF_006345805.1 Octopus sinensis
TAAAAGAACTTGGAAGTTTGGGCCTCCAACCAGGCTTTTCACAATTCCCTTAAAGCCAGGAACTTTTCAGCACCTCCTCATAGATTGGTAACGATTCTTTAGGCTCACCACCATATAAGAATAGGTGGCTCTGATAAAGTTTCATTCAAATTATGAAAGAATAGGTACAGAACTACAATAGTATCTATTAACAACCTGGTACACTATGAATTCAACCTTATCAGGTCTCATTAGCTTTGTTTATGTAGTCAAGGTCACACACATTCTCCGATATAACAAACTAGTTTTCTTCAATAGCGTAATGAGACTATATATTTGTTTCATATTGTCTCTGGTGAACTGTTATGTCTCACACACACACACACACACAGAGTCGGGTACACTCACAAATGCACATATATATATTATTGTGAAGAGGTGATACTCACGCTTTGACAGGGACTTTCTTTCCACCAGCCTCCACTTCTACTGTTGTTAACCTGAAGTAAAGTTTCTCCCATTCACCCAACTGGTTCTTGTTTAGGGAGAGCAGGTTGTAGGCATATTTGAACACTTCTTCTGTCCATTTCTGTTTTAATTATAACAATAGGGAATGAATAATGAGAGGAGGTAGAAGCAAGAATATATACAGGAATACACTTACATCATCATCATCATCATCACCATCATCATCACCATTACCACCTACAGCATCACCACCACCACCACCACCACCACCACCAAGCGATGTTGGTGGGGACAAACACAGACACACAAACACATACACACACACATACATTTATATATAATATATATATATATACGATGAGCTTCTTTTCAGTTTCTGTCTACCAAATCCACTCACAAGGCTTTGGTCAGCCCGAGGCTATAGTAGAAGACACTTGCTCAAGGTGCCACGCAGTGGGACTGAACCCGGAACCATGTGGTTTGTAAGCAAGCTACTTACCACCACCTCCTCCTCCACCACCACCACCACCACCACCACACCACCACCACCACCACCATCATCAATAATAATTCATTTAACGTCTGTTTTCCATGTCGGCATGGAGAGGACAGTTTGACCAGAGCTGGCAAGGAGGAGAGCTGCACTAGGTTCCAATCTGATTTAGATTTGACTTGGGTTCTATGGCATGGCACTCTTACATGATGCTGTTACTTGGCACCAACACGGGAGCTTTTTATATTTATGCCAGCATGTAATATGTGTGCATGTGTGTGTGAGTGCATGGCCTAGTGGTCAGGGTGTTGGACTCATGATCACTAGATCATGATTTCAATTCCTAGACCAGGTGGTGCGTTGTGTTCTTGAGCAAAAATACTTCATCTCATGTTGCTCTGTGATCTCTTCAAAACCTGACATGTGGTACACCATGCACCTGTTCAGAAAAAGTCAATTTGATGGAGGAAGTGAGCTAATGGCCAGCATGAACATTTGGTTACTATAAACAAATCCTTTGTGCAGGTCGTTCAACAAAAGCTGAATGCTCATACATCATCTTTGAAGTGGGGAGGGGGGTCCCCTCATATATATAGGTGCAGGAGTGGCTATGTGGTAAGTAGCTTGCTTACCAACCAAATGGTTCTGGGTTCAGTCCAACTGTGTGACACCTTGGGCAAGTGTCTTCTACTATAGCCTCGAGCTGACCAAAGCCTTGGATTTGGTAGACGGAAACTGAAAGAAGCCCGTCATATATATGTATATATATATATGTATGTATGTGTGTGTATATGTTTGTGTGTCTGTGTTTGTCCCCCCAACATTGCTTGACAACCGCGGCTGGTGTGTTGACAACCAATGCTGATGATTTCTAAAAAGAATGAAACCACCTACTCGAAACTGTAAGAACTTCATAAAGAGTAATGAAAAAATGTGAATTCTTTGCAACTTTTTCCTCATATTTCCTTAATTTTAAATTCAAATTTCTAATCCTGCTTCATATTATCAAGAAATAATTACCTCCATCATAATAGCTGTCATCTCTTGGAAAACCACATGAATATGGATATGTATGCATGTATGTTTAGATAGATTGATGGATGGATGGATTGATGGATAGCCGAAGGCAGCAAGCTGGCAGAAATGTTAGCACGCCAGACGAAATGCTTAGCAGTATTTCGTCTGTCGTTACGTTGTGAGTTCAAATTCCGCCGAGGTCGACTTTGCCTTTCATCCTTTCGGGGTCGAATTAAATAAGTACCAGTTACGCACTGGGGTTGATATAATCGACTTAATTCGTTTGTCTGTCCTTGTTTGTCCTCTCTGTGTTTAGCCCCTTGTGGGTAGTAAAGAAATGGATGGATGGATGGATGGATGGAGGTTCTATATTATTCACCACCTTAATCCAGTCCTAAATAAAAGAAATAAACTAGTTTCAGCTTGCCAACAGAAGCCCATGTTTTGATTCATGAATTTTGAAAAAAACATTTTTTTTCCTTTTGTTTTAAATCCTTTCTAATGCATGATAAGTGGCAGTTGATGATGTAAACATTAAAATGTTCTGGTGAAAATGGCAGGAAATACAATACATAAAGTTGTCTGTGATTTATTCTTCTAAATTCGTTGACAGACATTGTCAACCAGTCACCACATTGACTGAACAAAATTATGGAAATGTAATCCTCTTTAACTTACATATGAATAAAAGAAAATGTATTCAGCCTTACACACTTTTAGCTTAAAGCAGCATTGAGCACTTTAACATTTTTGTGCCAGAAATACAAACACACACACACACACACATGTGCACCAGTATTGCTTTATTGTAACATTGTCTCATGAATATAAACATTTTAAATATCTTCTTTTTTAAGTAAAAACAATATAAATAAAAAAAATAATTTTAATAGGTGGCTGTGTGGTAAGTAGCTTGCTTAACAACCACATGGTTCTGGGTTCAGTCCCACTGCGTGGCACCTTGGGCATGTGTCTTCTACTATAGCCTCGGGCCGACCAAAGCCTTGTGAGTGGATTTGGTAGACGGAAACTGAAAGAAGCCCGTCATATATATGTATATACGTATATATATATATATATACATATATATATGTGTGAGTGTGTGTACGTGTGTGTATATGTTTGTGTGTCTGTGTTTGTCCCCCCAACATTGCTTGACAACCAATGCTGGTGTATTTACATCCCCATAACTTAGTGGTTCAGCATAAGAGACCAATAGAATAAGTACTAGTCTTACAAAGAATAAGTCCTGAGGTCAATTTATTTGACTAAAGGCAGTGCTCTAGCATGGCCACAGCCAAATGACTAAAACCAGTAAAAGAAGGAATAAAAGTAAGATATATCTTAGGTCCCAGTAGGGTATAAATGTTGAGTATTTCCAGAGAAGCACTCGAACAAATTCTGGGCTCTCATTACTGTTGGATTCCAGACTAATACCGAAATGTTTCAAGTGTAGAAAATCCTGATTTTACTGTAAAGATATGTTAGAAGATTTCTTTGTCTTCTTATTATTTGATTATATAAAGACAGCGAGTTGATAGAATTGTTAGCATGCCAAGTGAAATGCTAAACGGTTTTTTGTCTGCTGTTACATTCTGAGTTCAAATTTTGCTGAGGTTGACTTTACCTTTCATCTTTTTGGAGTCGATAAATCAAGTATTAGTGTACCGGGGTCGATCTAATCAACTGGTCCCCTCCCTAAAAAATTTCAGGTTATGCCTAGAGAAAAGATTATTTGGATTTTGTGTATATATATATATATCATCATCATCATCTTTTAACGTCCGTTCTCCATGCTAGCATGGGTTGGACGGTTCGACCGGGGATCTGGGAAGCCAGAAGGCTGCACCAGGCTCCAGTCTTATCTGGCAATGTTTCTACAGCTGGATGCCCTTCCTAATGCCAACCACTCCATGAGTGTAGTGGGTGCTTTTTACGTGCCACCTGCACAGGTGCCAGGCGAGGCTGGCAACGGCCACGGTTGGATTGGTGTATTTTACGTGCCACCGGCACGGAAGCCAGTCGAGGCGGCGCTGGCATCGGCCACGAGTCGGATAGTGCTTTTTACGTACCACCAGACCATATATATATATATATAGAGAGAGAGACAGACAGAGAGACAGACAGACAGACACACAGATAGATAGATAGATAGATAGATAGATAGATAGATAGATAGATAGATAGATAGATAGATAGATAGATAGATAGATAGATAGATAGATAGATAGATAGATAGATAGGTAGATAGATAGATAGATAGATAGATAGATAGATAGATAGATAGATAGATAGATAGATATAGATAAAGAGACATACATACACACATGCATGTCCACATATAGCTTGACCTTTGCGATGTGTATGTGTGTGTGTGTGTGTTTATTTGCAAACTGATTCTTTTCATTAGCGACCCCTACTGCTCTGGTATAGTAACAACATGTGTTTCCATGGGTCTGGCACCAATTTAAGAGTGCACATTTTTTTCTTTTTCGTGTTGTTGTTGTTGTTGCTGGTTTTGGATTAATGAATTATTCTGCCAACAACAACAACAACAGTAGCAGCAGCAGCAGCAACAACAACTACAACATGTATTTGTATGTGAGTCTTACAGGTCTGTTGTAGCCATGACAATGGATACTAACTATCAGTGCCACGACAAACAAGCTTTGGTTTGTAACCATGGTAACTGATATCAGCCCAGCTGAAGTTTGTCAGCCAAAGACATGCAACATCAGCTTAATCTAAGATTTGGCTTTCTCCAGTTATATCTTGTTAACTAACAGGTGAACAGGTGAACAGTTTTACTGGTAGATATGGTGAACAGCTAAATATACACACATGACTGTGGGCTTAATAAACTCAATATGTAACCATGTGGCTTTGGGTTCAGTCCCACTGCATGGCAGCTTGGGCAAATGTCTTCTTATTTCTTTATTGCCCTCAGGGGGCTAAACACAGAAGGGACAAACAAGGACAGACAAACGGATTAAGTTGATTATATCAACCCCAGTGCATAACTGGTACTTATTTAATCGACCCCGAAAGGATGAAGGGCAAAGTCGACCTCAGTGGAATTTGAACTCAGAAAGTAGCAGCAGACGAAATACCGCTAAGCATTTCGCCCGGTGTGCTAACGTTTCTGCCAGCTCGTCACTTGGGCAAATGTCTTCTATTATAGCCCCAAGTCGACCAATGCTTTGTGAGTGGATTTGGTAGAAGTTAAAAGTATAGAAACATGTTATAAACAATGTGTGTGTGCCTTTATATTGTGTTTGGCATATCACCACCACTCTACTTGACAACTGGTGCTGGTTTGTTCGGGGTAAAAGAGAATAATTACCAAACATTAAAAAAAAGTAGTGGGGTCAATTTGTTCAATTAAACCCTTTAAGGCAGCCGGTGCTTCAGTATTCAACCCGACCTTCTTCATTTTTAGGAAGGTCGGGTTTTTAACCCTTTAATATTTAAACCAGCCATATCAGGCTGAAATAGTTTACCCGTTTTATGCTTATACTGGCCAGATCCAGCCTCTCACATGTATCCTATAATGTTGTTCTCAAAATAAACAAACACACCATCAAAATATCAAAGCTACAAAATAACAGATGATAAATTCAAAACAATGTGAATAAACAAGCATTACATTCAACAGAATAATCTGAATACTAAAGGGTTAATTTGAGGGAGATTTTGCTGCTATTCCTAGGTGTTCAAGCAATCATACAGTAGTTCCCTCGGAGGAAAGATAGTCCTGGACAATGTATATACTAATCTGGAAGCTAAATAAAAACACCCAGAACTATTGTTGCTACTGCTATCATTGCTGCTGCTGCTGAAATTACAACAACAACTGCAAGTGCTGTTGTTGCCACTACCAGCACCAGCACCACCACCAGCACCAGCACCACCACCACCAGCACCACCACCACCACCACCACTACAACTACTACTACTTGTAATATTGGTTGCAGATTTTGAGTGTTATGGTCAGTCCTGGTCAAGAAGACCTATAATCAGGGACATTCCAGCCATGACTATTCAGTTTTGTTTTTGAGGCATACAGTACCCAGGACTACAAAATCCATGTCTTTTCCTTTTGTAAGATGCTATTAGATCTAAGAAAAGGCAAATCAGAAACCTTCTCCTTGATTCAAATCTCACTTGTAGGTTCATAATTCCCTTCTTAACTTAAGTTTCCATCATTGAGCCAAGTCTCATTCCTAGGTTCAAGTCTCCATCACTGGATCAAGTATCAGTCATTGGCTCAAGTTCTGGATATTGAGTCAAGTCTCTCTTCTAAGATCACCCCCACCCCTTGCTGGATCAAGTTTTCTTCATTGACTCAAGTTTCCATGTATGATTCAAGTCTTCAACCTAGGATCATATCTTCTTTGTTGGATTTAAGTTTCCCTCATTTGGTTAATTTCTGTTATTGGCTCAAGTCTCTCTCATTAGCTTGAGTCTCTCTCATTGGCTCAAATCTTCCTCAACAGTTTAAATTTCCATTGTTTGTTCATGTCTCTTCATTGTTTCAAGACACTCTCTTTGACTCAAGAATCACTCAGTGACTTGAGTCTGCATTGTAGGTTCAAGATTCCTTCCTATGCTTAAGACTTTCTCCTTGGCTCAAGCATCATTTTTCTTCTTTTTTTTTCTAAGAAATGTTCATTATTAGCAGTGAGCTAAACTACTCCCATGGGTGTACAGAATACAAAAAGTGATGCCTAATGACTCTGGATGTCATAGTTTCAGGATTCTTCTTTTGCTCAAGTCTCCTTCCTTGGCTCAAACGGCTTTCTTAGGATCAAGGTGCATTACTAGTACACTGAGTTGAACTACTTACATAGATGTATAACACACAGAAAGTGAAGCTTAATGTCACTGGGTGTCATCTGGACATAAGTGTGGTTGCCCATTTGTAGAAATTGCTGATCAGGGACAGTTGACTAACCGAAGAAAGGAAGAACAAAAGGGAAGTAGAAAGGAAGAAAGTAGGAAAGAAGAAAGTATTATCTCTAATCGTACAAAAGTACGTATGACCTGACTCTCATGTTTTGTCCTTTACAAGCATTAAATTAGCTCGTTATGTTCAGAAATGATAATTTTTTTCTTCCTTTCTGCTATCCACTGGTAATTAATTGTTCTCTGTCAAAGTACCATCATCACCATCAGCATCACTATCAGCACCACCAGCAATATGCGTGTATGAGCGTGTGTATATTGAAGTATGCGTATGTGTATTAGTGAGTGATTATTAGTTTGTGTGTGTTTATTCTATGTGTGCATGTATATTGGTGCATTTGTGTATTATGTGTATGTGTTGGCATTAGTATGTATGTGTGTGTGATACGCCTTTTAATTATAGGTCTTATATCTATATTAGAATTTATTGTGATCCTTATTATTATTATTACTATCATCATCATCATTATTGTTACAACAACAACAACAAAAACTACTACTACTACTAAAGTTGTTACTGCTGTCATCAGTGTTGTTGCTGTTGGTGTTGTTGTTGTTATTATTATTATTATTATTATTATAATCATTCAGTAGTTTTAGTTTTATAGCGTGCTTTCACTTCACTACCGAGCGCAGCTCTGTGTGCCTTAGGTATGTGCTGTGATTTGTTGTGATGCTCTGATGGTTATTGTATGGAAAGTGTTCTGCGTAGGATGTGTGCAGTGCCTAGTAGTGCAATTTTCTGTATGTTATATGTGTTTGTAAGTCCTGGTGTTTTGTTATGTATTTGTCTATTATTATATTATTATTATTATTATTATTATTTTTATTATTATTATTATTATTATTATTATCATAAAGGTGGCGAACTGGCAGAATCGTTAGCATGCTGGGTGAAATACTTAGCAGTATTTTGTATGCCACTGCATTCTGAGTTCAAATTCTGCCGAGGTCGACTTTGCCTTTCATCCTTTCAAACTGCTAGAACTCTTTTCCTTTGTAAGTAGTTGATAAACCATCTGAAGATTGCTGTTCTAGTTTGAAACTTTTAAGTGATGGAAAAATTTTCAACTTCAACTATTGTACAATATAATATATTGACCCTGCATAAAGCAGTGGCTATACTTAGTTCACATTATTTTGTTCGTAATACAATACACACATACTATGCATGCATGCATGCATGCATGCATGCATGCATGCATGTATGTATGTATGTATGTATGTATGTATGTATGTATGTATGTATGTATGTATGTGTGTATGGATGGATGGATGGATGTACATACATATGTATGTATGTATGCATATGTGTGTGTGTATACATATATGTGTGTGTGTGTATATATATATATACACACATACACACACATATACACACACACACACATGTATACATACATACCATCGTCATCATTTGATGTCAGGTAAACATATATATCTGTCCTCTGAACCACCCCTCCCACTGGTGCCCACCCCTCCCACTGGTGCTCCCCTATATTTCTGCACCCCCACCACCATTATAGGTGTCTACTCTTTGAACCCCCCTCTTCAATACGCTGCTCCCCTATATTTCTGCACCCCCACCACCATTATAGGTGTCTACTCTTTGAACCCCCCTCTTCAATACGCTATTTCACCATGCATTACCCCTCTCTCGATATCCTACGTTCTACTTGACTAGTACCTGTCCTCTGAACCACCCTCCCACTGTTGCTCCCCTATATTTCTACACCCCCCCCATAAAAAGCACCATCCGAACGTGGCCGATGCCAGACCCCTCTGGCACCTGTGCAGGTGGCACGTAAAAAACACCCACTACACTCGCGAGTGGTTGGCGTTAGGAAGGGCATCCAGCTGTAGAAACACTGCCAGACTAGACTGGAGCCTGGGGCAGTCCCTAGCTCCCCAGACCCCGGTCGAAACCGTCCAACCCGTGCTAGCGCGGAAAACGGACGTTAAACGATGATGATGATGATGATGAAAACATAGATATACCCACACACACATATGTATATATATATACACCTATATATACATATTTTGTGTGTGTGTGTGTGTATACATGAACAAACCTGGCCAATATCTCATAAAAGCACACACTTTTCTCATGGGTCTGTCATGAACCCTAAGCGTTCTTAAGGACAGTGCTTAACCTGGTTTAAAAGTGACTAAGATTACAGCACTGCCCCCCTGAATAGGGCACCAGTCCACCACATGGCTAACCTCTGAGTTATTGCTGGAACTCAGTTCCAGCTGAGTGGACTGGTGCAATGTGAAATGAAGTGTTTTGCTCAAGAATACAATGCATTGCCCTGGTTCAGGAATGAAGACCATGATTTTAGAATCATAGCTGAATGTGAGACGGCTATTATGTGACAAGATGAGGCAATCATCATGTATGTATATATGCATGTATGACTGTGTATGTGGCAAAATTTGAAATATTGTTGAGGTAAATACAGCTGATGAAGACTGATCAAATTTACATTGACAAAGGTACTTGAAGAGTCAGAAACCAGTCCTGCATTATCCGATTCTGGGTTGTCCATTTATCGAATGTTCTTCCTAGCGGTAAGACAAATTTTTCATGTTTGTTGCACACACACGTCTTTACTAGTATATACGCAGTGAAGCTAATTTTTAGAAGCACTCTGTCGGTTACGACAACGAGGGTTCCAGTTGATCCGAATCAACGGAACAGCCTGCTCGTGAAATTAACGTGTAAGTGGCTGAGCACTCCACAGACACGTGAACCCTTAACGTAGTTCTCGGGGATATTCAGCGTGACACAGAGAGTGACAAGGCTGGCCCTTTGAAATACAGGTACAACAGAAACAGGAAGTAAGAGTGAGAGAAAGTTGTGGTGAAAGAGTACAGCAGGGATCACCACCATCCCCTGCCGGAGCCTCGTGGAGCTTTAGGTGTTTTCGCTCAATAAACACTCACAACGCCCAGTCTGGGAATCGAAACCGCGAGTCTGCTGCCCTAACCACTGGGCCATTGCGCCTCCACTGAAGCTATACAATAGCGTTGTATTTGTATTGATTGCTATTTTCCAGTAAATATTGGTGCCTTATTGTACCACACATCTGTATATATATATACATATATATATGTATGATGTGTATGACATCGGTACTGATACCCTCATTTCTCCCTCACTCCATCTCTCTCTCTCTTCTCTCCATCTTTCTCCTTTCTCCCTCTCTGCCTAAGTATCTTTCTACACATCTCTCTACTCATCTAGCATTTGATGTCATACAAAGGTCAAAGAAACAGGTCACCTACAGGATTAACTACTGTGAGATCTATCAATTTACTGATAGATCAATTAGTACTTTTGACATTAGTGGGGGGTCAGCAATAGAAAATTAGTAGGGTCAGAGATGTAAATAAGGGAACTATCCAGTAAGATTTAATTAGAAAATTGGAAATGAGCCAATCAGATTTGGCAATGATCTCAACTTTGATCTTCCTTAATACCCATAACTATAGCTTGCCTCCATGCAAATACATCATCATCATCATCATCATCATCATCCACCACCTCTTGCTTTTCCCCTTTTCCTCATTATCTCCCTCCTCCTCCTTGTCCTCTTCTTCCCCTCTTCCTTTTACCCTCTTTCTCCTCCTCTTCTTCATTCTTGTCTTCTTCCTTCCCCTTTCTCTCCCCTCCTTCACCACCACAACCACCATTTTAATGCCCACTTTTTCCATGCTTTCATGAGTAAAAAGGAATTCGCTGAAACAAATTTCCCACTACAAGATAACCTCCCTGCTGCCAAACATCACTTGTTTGTAAATAAGGTAGTATTTCACCATGACAGGACATGTTTTCATCCATGATCTACGTATTCTGTGACTTACTATTAATAAATAAATACTAAAGGCCCTAATACATTGATATCCCCAGGGTCCTATAATGTTTGTGGAGGCGCAATGGCCCAGTGGTTAGGGCAGCAGACTCGCAGTCATAGGATCGCGGTTTCGATTCCCAGACCGGGCGTTGTGAGTGTTTATTGAGCGAAAACACCTAAAGTTCCACGAGGCTCCGGCAGGGGGTGGTGGTGATCCCTGCTGTACTCTTTCACCACAACTTTCTCTCACTCTTACTTCCTGTTTCTGTTGTACCTGTATTTCAAAGGGCCGGCCTTGTCACTCTCTGTGTCACACTGAATATCCCCGAGAACTACGTTGAGGGTACACGTGTCTGTGGAGTGCTCAGCCACTTGCACATTAATTTCACAAGCAGGCTGTTCCGTTGATCGGATCAACCGGAACCCTCATCGTCGTAACCGACGGAGTGCTTCCATCCATCCATAATGTTAAAATGGCCCAGCATATATGTATGTATTTGTGGTAAATATGAAGGTGCATGGCTCAGTGGTTAGAGCATCAGGCACACAATCATGAGATAGTGGGCTCAATTCCCAGACTGGGTTGTGTGTTGTGTTCTTGAGCAAGACACTTTAGTTCATGTTTTTCCGGTTCATTCATCTATAGAAAAGAGTTGTGACATCACTAGTACCCCAAGCTGTATTAGCCTTTGCCTCTCTCTTGGATATCATCGGTGGTGTGGAGAGGGGTGGCTGGTATGCATGACCGACTGTTGGTCTTTGGCAGAAATGTTAGCATGTCGGGCAAAATGCTTAGCAGTATTTCGTTTGCTGCTACATTCTGAGTTCAAATTCCGCCGAGGTCGACTTTGCCTTTCATCCTTTCGGAGTCGATTAAATAAGTTCCAGTTATGCACTGGGGTCGATATAATCGACTTAATCCGTTTCTCTGTCCTTGTTTGTCCCTTCTATGTTTAGCCCCTTGTGGGCAGTAAAGAAATAGGTATTTCATCTGCCGCTACATTCTGAGTTCAAATTCTGCCGAGGTCGACTTTGCCTTTCATCCTTTCGGGGGTCGATTAAATAAGTACCAGTTATGCACTGGGGTTGATATAATCGACTTAATCCGTTTGTCTGTCCTTGGTTGTCCCCTCTGTGTTTAGCCCCTTGTGGGTAGTAAAGAAATAGGTCTTCCATAAACAACCTTGCCCAGATTTGTGCCTCGGAGGGGAACTTTCTAGGTGCAATCCCACAGTCATTCACGACTAAAGGGGCTCTTTACCTTGTGGTAAATGTAATATCGAAGAATAAACGGAGATTAAAACAACTAAAATATTGTGTTGAAAAATGGGAAAGAAACTTCACAAGAGAAGAGATTAACAGTGTAGAAAAAGTTTTTCATGGGTTTAGTAAAAAAAGAATTAGCTTTGTACCTTTGCCACATCCGAGTTCTCTGCAATGAAATGAAGCCATTCCAGATCTATATAGTCGTAACCATGGCAAACTGTAAAAGATTTGTCGGCAAGTGGAATATTGGAAGAACCATAGTTGGTACCAGCTTCTTTGACTTTCTTTTCCTGTGTAAAACAATCAAAACAGAAGTATTATAGTCACATATAGTGGAACAGAAAGTTGCAGTTGCTTTTAGAAAGATGACAAATTGGCATCGCTTGTATATATATATATATATATATATATATATATATATATATATGTATATATATATATATATATATATGTATGTATGTATGTATGTATGTATATATATATATAATATATATATATATATGTATGTATGTATATATATATATATATATATATTATATATATAATATATGCATGTATATATATATATATATATGTATATATATGTATACATATAATATACATATATATCACAGTGAGTTGCAGAGAAACAAAGGTGTTATGACATGTAGAAGAGTCAAAAATTTTAGTTACCGTAAATCCTTGAGTATAGTCCACCCTTGAGTATAATACGCAGGGGATTTTTAGGGGGCTGTACCTCTGAAAAACCTAAACCTTGTGTATAATACGCACCCCTTCTCTAACTTTGAGTCAAGGAGGTCTATATAACATCCTTGGTTTGTAAAACTGTATACAGTAACGTCCTTTATTATTATTGTATATATAATATAATGCAAACGTGTAGCTTTTTTGTGCATTTTGTTTGCAGAAAATAAAGAAATAACAGTAATAACATTTAATAAATGTTGCTTACTGCAAGTTATGGATGATTCTTTTATGACTTCATTGCTTTCAGGCTTAGCTTAAGGTATTTTCGCGCCTGACATCACAAAATGTATCTGAATAAACATTGCCGGACAACAAATAGAGACTCAGACATTGCTTAGAAAATATTTTTCATTTTTAACCTTGTATATAGTACGCACTAGGGATTTGGACCTTTAAATTTTTGGGGGAAAAAAACGGATTATACTCGAGGATTTATAGAAAGTTACAGACATAAATTGAGGGGTAGAAAATTACATTCACAAATACTGAGCCGATAGATCACAGCTATGTATACATGAATGATTACAACCAGATGTACGTGAATCAGAAGGAACAGACACATGTAGAAGAACAAAAGTAAAATCAAGTACATTAAAATGGCATTCACATGTAGAAGCTTTCTGAACTTTGCCCAGGCTATTCTTATTCTAGTGGTAACACTCTCTGAGCATCCACTTGGTCACCTAGGTAGTGGAAGCTTAGCCTGGGCAAAGTTCAGAAAGCTTCTACATGTGAATGCCATTTTAATGCACATGACTGTAACTTTTGTTCTTCAAAACTTATGAAATCAAGACATTTGTGCTCAGAACCAGAGCTGGTTTCAGCCAGGTAGGTAATGAAAGGGTTAAGGGATTAAAAGAGAAGTAAAGTAACATAATGTACAGAGAAAAATTGATGAAAAGAGCAGAAGGTTGATGTAAAAGGAGAAAGATTTATGGAAAAAGACGAGATTGTTAAACAGGGAGACAGATTCACAAAAAGAGAGGCAAACTTATGAAAATAAGGGGCAGGTTGATGAAAAGAGGTAGATTAACGAAAAGAAAAAAGTTGGGACAGTTTGGTAGAGAGAAATGAAATTGAAGAATTGGGAGGTAGATTCATAAAAAGTGAAACAAATTTATGAAAATGGGGTTAGGTTGATGAAATAAAGGATTGATGATAAAAAGAAAAGCAAACTGATGAAAAGAGATGAAAATTAATTTTAAAAACATGAAGTAAATTATGAAAAGGGAAGCAGATAGATGAAAATGAAGGAAGATTGATAAAAATAAGAACAGACTGATAAAAGATTAATGCAAAATAATGATGATAATAATACTGGAAAATTGGTAAAACAGAAGTCAGATACTAATTCAATAGTTATTATGTAATATAATAAAGCAATTAAAATTTACCTTTGAAATTTTTGCATATTTTCCTGTTCTTGTATCTCTGAGGTAAGCTAAATCCAAGATTTCGACATCTTCCTATAATGAACAAAAGACTCAAACATCAAATTATACATCCACTCATATAAGTTCTACACTATTTTGTTAAATCCAAAATTGTAAGTAATCAAAAGTGCAAGAAGTAATCTATAATTAAAGTTAAATAATTACTTTAATTAGAATTAGTACCAGTTCATAGTGTATATATATATACATACATACACATACACATATATATATATATATATCCTTCCGGTCATTCAAAATGTGACCGCTTGTGTACTGTTGGCGATTTTGCTACCTCCGTCTTCCCTTCTCTGGATCTTTCCTTTTCTTATGTTTCTGAAGAAGAGCTCCGCTCGAAACGTTAAACCCTCCTTCTTCCCTTCCTTCCTGAGCATCCAATAATACTATATTTGTTCCACGTCCTCCTGTTGCTGTGTTTTCATGTTTGGATTAACTTTATTATATATATATATATATATATATATATATATATATATATATATATATATATATATATATATATACATACATATATATACATACATACATATATATATATAATATATATATATATATATATATATATATATATATATATAGTTAATCCAAACAAGAAAGCACAAAAAAACAACAACGCGAGGACGTGGAACAAAGACAGTATTATTGGACGCTCAGGAAAGAAGGAAAGAAGGAGGGTTTAACGTTTCGAGCAGAGCTCTTCGTCGAAACATGGGAGAAGGGAAGACAGAGGGATAAAAATCGCCAATGGTACACACGAGGTCATCATATATATATATATATGATATATGTACATACATCATATATATATATATATGATGTATATATATGTATATATATATTATATATATATATGATGTATATATATGTATATATATATATGATGTATTTATATATATATATATTATATATATATTATATATATATATATATATATACATGTATATATGTGTATGTATGTATATATATATATATATAGCAATTGTATTAGTTTGACACTTAGGAAGAATGGGAAAGTCTTTGACATTTCGAGCTGAGCCTATGCTCTTCAGCAGAAAGGATTCTGAATCCTTTCTGCTGAAGAGCCTAGGTGTAGCTCGAAATGTCAAAGAGCGAAAAAGATGTGTAGGGATTAATGGCTCAACATGATACATACATATATATATATATATATGTAATACCGTACATCTATAAGAGATATTTTCTTGAGACAAATATTGCAGTAGATTTCCTGTCGATGATGTACATACATTGAGTATGATGCATAGATGGCTGTTTTAATTTAAACTGCTTCAATTGCATATATCAGATTATTATTGAGCTGGACAGCAATTCCAAATACTAGTGAATGCTTTATTCAGTTTCCTATATTTTGAAGTTGATAAAGCTTGTCTAAGAATGAGGCTGTGAGTACATGTCCTTAATAAGGAGGAATGGATTTAACATTCTTGCTAGCCACCACTGAAAGAAATTTTTAGTCTCCCTCCAATACATGTTGTCCATAAGAGATGTTATCTCAGAATGAATATCACAATAAATTTGATAAAGCCGTGGGAACGTGCATTTGTACATGCGAGTACATCAGCTGTTGCGATGTACTTACTGGTGCTTTAAACTCTTCGGTTGTATATTTGTGTGAATAAAATCGTTTTTTGGGGGGAATAGAAAAAAAAGTCTATCTTCATTTCTTCTTTTGCTGGTGTCTCAAATTTAGGTTAAATCAGCGTTTCTCAACGGGGAGGCCTATGGGACGGTTGGACAAGTTGTTTTGAGAAAATTTGGTTTAAATGTTTGACAACTCAGCACCGTCCATGGACGGAGGGGGGGGGGGGGGCGTTTTGCTTCTATACATATATATATATACAATTGCAGCATGGAAGATGTTTGTAAGCCATTTAAGAACACACAAAAACCATTAGTTTCACTTCATTTAATTTGTGTCAAAATATATATTTATCATTTAATGTCTGCTTTCCATGCTGGCATGGGTTGGACAGTTGGACAGAAGCTGGTCAGCTGAAGAGCTGCCCAGGCCCTATGTCTGGTTTAGCATGGTTTCCACAGCTGGATGCCCTTATATATTAAGTACCTACTAGAATGAATAATAATTCATATTTAGCACTAATCAAAATAAGTAGTAATACACAATTAATATCTATTAAGATTAATATCAAGCCATGGTTTGTACTGATTAAATCTATAATTTGTATTAATTAGCATTTGTAACAGCCCAATAACTCTTAATGAAAGCAGTCTACATTTAGTAATGATTAGTATCTGTCCTCTCATCACCCGTGTTCTGTTCATCCCCCAGGCCCTACACAGACAATTATTAAGCAAATTAAGAATTAATTTAATTACGATATTGGAATCATGAATAGATATCTGTATGAAATATTAATTAACATGAGGATATTAATATTGACTATAACATCATCATCATCGTCTCACTGTAGTCATTATTTTATGTCTGTTTTCAATGCTGGCATGGGTTGGACAGTTTAACAGAATGAGATGAGTCTGAGAACCATGTTTTGCTCCAATTTTGTCTCAGTTCTATCCTCGCTCCCAAAAGTGTCACCCCTCTGAGATTCCCTTTTTGCTCATGATTTTCCTGCAAGTGCCAACTTGTAACAGCTTAAGTGAAGCATTAACAATATCAGAGTCACTGTTCTTAGAGGATCTGTGAAGGCCACTGGCACCACCTCTTTCTCCAGATGTAGTGAGTTAAAAATCAAAGTTCTTACATCTTGAGCTGTGCCCTCTACTCTATGTTTCCCATGTATTCTACTCCAATCGTGAAAGTGTGTGGCTTGGTGGTTAGGAGCATTCGCTCATGATCGTAAAGTCGTGAGTTCAATTCCTGGTGGCATGTTGTGTCCTTGAGCAAGACACTTTATTTCACGTTGTTCCAATCCTCTCAGCTGGCAAAAATGAGTATTACCTGTATTTCAAGAAGAACCAGCTTTGTCACACTCTGTGTCATGCTGAATCTCCCCGAGAACTATATATTAAGGGTACATGTGTTTGGTACATGTGTTTGGATGGTTTGACAAGAGCTGGCAATGCGGAGGGCTGCAACAGGCCCAACCATCTGTTTCCACAATTTTTCTACAGCTGGATGCCCTTCCTAATGGCAACCACTTTACAGAGAGTACTGGCTACTTTTATGTGATGCTAGCATGGGTGCTTTTTTTATATATACATACACACACTTGAACGTACACACACACACACACACACACACACACACACACACACACATTAAAATCTTTAAAAAGAACATATAGAATGGCCATAACTGGAACATCTTTGACCATAAGATTGGTTAATTTAAGAAACAACAACAACTACTTCTACAAGCAGAACAATTTAGTGATTAGAAAACTTCATTAGTCTGATTTGAGTTATAATACTATAAATTTGGGGTCTATGGTATTCAAATTCATACAAACCTTTCCTTCAATTTTCCAGTACAAGAAATATCCCTTGGGGTCAACTCTGAGCAAAATTTCAGTTGTACTTGAAGAACCCTGTCAAAGAAAGTGTAAAGTAGATAAATAAATAAATATTAAAATATATATTAATATTGGTGAAATAACTTATCAAGAATTAATTATTTAATTATCAGATTATGGGAATCATGAATACATATCTATGTATGATAATATGATTAGTTAATGTAGCAGCGAGTTGGCAGAATTGTTACCATGCTGAGCAAAATGGTTAGTGGTATTTATTTTAGGGTTGATAAAATAAGTAACAGTTGAGCACTGGGGGTGGGGTCACTGTATCTGACTTACCGCCTCCTCTGAATTTGCTGGCCTTGTGTTAAAATTTGAAACCAGTACTAAGTTTAGTTTGTGAATATTAATTTTGAATGTGTCATCATCATCACCATCACCATCACCATTATTGTCACCATTCTCACCATTCTAACCATCATCATCATCATCATCATCAGCATTATCATTCTCATCATTGCTATCACTATCATTATCCTCCTCCTCCTCATCGTGGTGATTTTTATACCCGTTTTCCATGATAGCATGATTTAGATCAGGCCTGGCCAACTCAAATTACATTGTGGGCCACTTTAATCACAAAAAGTTGCTTCGAAGGCCACTTGTATACTGACAGAATTGGAAGCATTTTCTTTTCTCATGCTATTATTACAATAATGAATGGATGATCATTGATTCAACATGAAATATTATCGTTGCAAAAACAGTCGTATCTTTGTTTTTTTACTTTTCATTACAATCTTTAATTTTTGATAAAATTTTTTAAATGCTTGTTTAACCCTTTAGTGTTCTGATTATTCTATCAAACATATTGCTAATTGATTCACATTGATTTGAATTAATCATGCATTATCTCATATCTTCAAGATCTTGATGGTATAATTACCTAATGTAGAATAACATTGTAGGGTAGGTGTGAGAGCCTGGATCTGGTCAGTTCGAACATAAAACAGATTAAATATTTTGGCCGGATATGGCCGGTTTGAATACTAAATGGTTAAATAAACTAAAGGCGGTGCTCCAGCATGGCCACAGTCAAATGACTGAAACAAGTAAAAGAGTAAGAGTAGATAAGGGATCCACATAGTGGTCCCTAATATTGTTTATATTTAAATAGAAATAATTTGGGCACTAATGGGTTAAAGAAGCTTAATCCTTTTGCATTTAAACTGGCCGTATCCAGCCCAAATATTCCACTAGTTTCATGTTCAAATGAGCCATATCCGACCTCTCACACCTACCCTGTAATGCCATTCTAAAAATAAGTAATCACATCGTTGAAATCCTGAAGCTATGAGACAATGCATGGTTAATTCAAAATGATGTGAGTAAATAAACATTACATTTGATTGTGTGATATGAATACTAAAGGGTTAAAATTGTAAAATGTAAATGCAAAATTATAACTTATATATACTCTTTACTTGTTTCAGTAATTTGACTGCAGCCATGATGGAGCACTGCCTTTAGTCGAATCAAATCGACCCCAGGACTTATTCTTTGTAAGCCTAGTACTTATTCTATCGGTTTCTTATATATATATATGTGTGTGTGTGTGTGTGTGTATATGTTGCATATCTGTGTTTGTCCCCGTAACTTAGCGGTTCGGCAAAAGAAACCGATAGAATAAGTACTAGGCTTACAAAGAATAAGTCCTGGGGTCGATTTGATTCGACTAAAGGCAGTGCTCCAGCATGGCTGCAGTCAAATTACTGAAACAAGTAAATATATATATATATATATATATGCATATATACGACAGGCTTCTTTCAGTTTCCGTCTACCAAATCCACTCACAAGGCTTTGGTTGACCTGAGGCTATAGTAGAAGACACTTGCCGAAGGTGCCACGCAGTGGGACTGAACCCAGAACCATATGGTTGGTAAGCAAGCTACTTATCACACAGCCACACCTGTGCCTATGCATAGCTGTGTGATTAAGAAGCTCACTTTCCAACCATATGGTTTCAGGTTCGGTCTCGCTGCATGGCTCTTGGGCCAACCAAAGCCTTGTGAGTGGATTTGGTTGATGGAAACTGTGCAGAAGCCCATTGTGTGTCTATGTGTACGTGTCTTTACATCTGTTTTTGTCACCCCTTCCCATCACTTGACAGCTACCATTGGTTTGTTTACATCCCCATAACAAAAGTGACTGATAGAATAAGTACCAAACTTCAAAAAACCCCACAAGTACTAAGATCAGTTTGATTAAAACCTTTCAAGGTAGCACTCCAGCATGGCCACAGTCAAATATCAGAAGCAAGTAAAAGATAAAAGATAAATGAATATTTGTTGGTTCAATGATAAGTATTCAGTTGTTTGATCTTAAACTGAATTATCTGCCCCTAAATTAGCATGTCAGTGGCTGAATATTGCACAGACACATGTAGCCATTCAAGAATTTGGACATGGAGATCTCCATTTCCAGTGACTATGAGGGTCACCTCCAAGTGGTGTCGGGTGTCAACGAAGAGCCCTCGACTACAACAAGATGACCAAAGTTTTTTTTTTTCCAAGGTCTGGGGTCTCCCGCCCCTAAGCCCTAGACCCTCACCTAATCACCCTTACTCGTCTTGTTGCTTAACAACAACAACAACAGACACATGTACCCTTATTGTAGCTCTAAGGCAGAACCCACAACATGACATGGTATGTGACATGGTTGTATCTTTGAATTAGGGGTAGAATCCATCCCAAGGGCTTCTTCCCAGTTTTCATCTACTCATTTTCACTCACAAAGGTAAGGTTAAACCAAGACAAAAGCAAAAAATATTTGCCCAGGATGTCATGCACTGGCATTGAACCTGAGATCCTGTGATTATGAAGTAAACTTCTTAAACCACAAGACCATCCTGTATTCACATTATGTATGTATACATACACACACATAAACAGAAAATATACTCGTACACACAACACACATATTACAGCACACATCCTGCCCTGTTATCTAGTAAACCCTGAATAGATTAGTAGAAGATCAAGTGAAACACAGTATAGTAGGTGGTTACTGTGGTGGTTACAGCTTCACTAAACCTTATTGATCAGGGTATTAATAGGGGTGGAATACTGATTACTTGGTCTTATCACAATTAATAAAGACTATGAGATAAATATATTGATTTTCATCTTTCAGCTTATGACCTATCAAAAAAATTTTTTCACGCAAATACAAGTTACACCTTCATTTGTGGTATCATCTTTGAATTTCATTTGAGAGATAACATCTATTTATATTTATTCCATTTTCAAATTTTTGAACTCTCTCAGCTATAACCGTAGTTAATTTGCAAGGTTTGGAGAGAGACACAGGGTATAAGGCCTTCACGGGCCCAGTGAGATTAATGTTCCTATTTAAGGCAGCAGTAAAACATGACCTTTGAACGTTGGGCCTCAAAGAGGCTATGACGAAAGACCAAGACCTCTGAGATATGCTGTGGCTGTGAAGTCCCAACAAATGAAGTGAGTTCATGGGTCGCAGGATGGCCTGCTGTGCTAACCTTGGATCATAGGGTGACCTGCTGTGCTTGAGGAGATCTATTGCGTCAAGTACATCAACATCAAAACAAAAATCAAATGGAAATTGTAGTTGTGATATCTGTGCAGGTGGCACGTAAAAAGCACCATCCAAACATGACTGATACCAGTGCTGCCTTGACTGGTGTCCGTGCCTGGTGACACATAAAAAGCACCAACTGATTGTGGCCGTTTGCCAGCCACCTCTGGCCCCTGTGCTGGTGGCACGTAAAAAGCACCCACTACACTCGCAGAGTGGTTGGCATTAGGCAGGGCATCCAGCAGTAGAAACACTGCCAGATCAGAGTGGAGCCTGGTGCAGCCTCCTGGCTTCCCAGACCCCGGTCGAACCATCCAACCCATGCTAGCATGGAAAGCAGACGTTGAACGATGATGATGATGAAGCTAACAGAATCATTAACGTGTTGGGCAAAATGTTTGGTGGTATTTCTTCTGGATCTTTGCATTCTGAGTTTAAATGCTATTGAGGCCTTTCATTCTTTCAGGGTTGATAAAACAATACCTCCGCCTTAGGGAAAGTGGAGGTAAAAATTTTGCATTTTAATCACTCGTTGAGGCATCATGAAAAACCTTATTAGAATCTTATGAGGGACAAGTAATGTTAAATATTGATCTTGTGTATACAAGGGCTACTATGGTTGAGGAGTAAAGTTCTGCAACTATATGGTTACAAGTGCCTTACACAATAGCCCTGGGCCAAGCAATGCTTTGCAAATGAATTTGATCGACGGAAACTGTGATGAAGCCCTTCGTGTATGTGTGTGAGAGCACGTGTGTATGCATGTATGGAGTGTGTGTTTGTTCGTTCACTGTCACCGCTTGACTAACCAAGCGATTCGTCAAACGAGACGACGGAATAAGTACGCGACTTTAAACAAAATACTAATAATAAACACTGGGTTGATTCGTTCGACTAAACCCAGTGACAAAAACAAGAAAAAGATAAGAGACTCACACACAACCAGCACCATCGTTAACATTTTATGCTTGTTTCCCTCCATACTTCAAAAGGCTGGATGGTTCTCACAGTATTAGTAGGTAATCTATCTAGCTCAACGAAACGTGCTGCCACGACTAGAATATTCCTCCCCACAGTAAATATTCTTTTCCTGCAGCTTCCAGATTTCCTCTCATATTTTGAATGTGAACCTTGGCATTTTCTTTTTGTCTTGTTGTGCTCTCTCTCTCACACACACACTCCACATACCTTCAACTATATCTATCTATCTATCTATCTATCTATCTGCCTTTCTATCTATCTATCTATCTATCTATCTATCTATCTATCTATCTGCCTTTCTATCTATCTATCTATCTATCTATCTATCTATCTATCTATCTACATTGTCTGTCTGTCTGTCTGTCTCTCCCTCTCTCTCTCTCTCTCTCTCTCTCTCTCTCTCTCTCTCTCTCTCTCTCTCTCTCTCTCTCTCTCTCTCACACACACACACACACACACATGGTTTTGAATAAGGAATCTCGAGAATTTTATTTTCTGTCTCCGATGTATTTATAGACATGCACATACATACATACATACATACATACATACATACATACATACACACACATACACACATACATACATATATGCATGCATACACGCGCGTGCGCACACATCCACACGTACATTTGTTGCATCCATTTCTCCCGCTAAAACCGATGTCGATCTTGTTCAACGAAAGTATTAAGAAAAACGATCGACTTTTTAAAAAGGTTTGGCAATTGTAAACAACACGTGTTTTTGGCGGGTTGATTTCTTCGAAGGTTCGTGGCTTTTCTTCACGTTGCTTGTTATATGACATTTGCTCTATATCATTTAATTAACACTAGTGTAAGGCCTTTATAGTTTTACTAGCAGTATCGCCCGGCGTTGCTCGGATTTGTAAGGGAAATAACTATATAAGCATTTTTAGAGATGTAAAGTATAATAGCCATCTCAACATGGCTAACCACAAAGGGGGGTGTTACTGTAGCTTTTTACGTTCTGAGATTTAATAATACATTTTTGGAGAGTTACTTCCCTTATATAATAGCAAAAAATTGCATTAAAATGGAAAAAAATTATGGTAAATTTTTTTTTTAATCGTAGACTCATCGTAGATGCGCGCTAATACCCAGAAGGGCTCGATATGAATCACGACTATAAGATACGCGCTTTTGGTTGGGAGTAGTTAGGAATCTAAATCGTAGGAGACAGACACACAACCTTTCTTTTATATATAAAGATTTGCTCTATATCATTTAATTAACACTAGTGTAAGGCCTTTATAGTTTAATTTAATTCCATTACAGTAATTGTTAAAGCGTAAGTTTAATATACAAATAGTCAATGTGTGTTTATTCCTGTTATCTAATCTCGTATAGTTAGGCATTTGGATGTTGGTTAATACTCTTTTACTCTTCTACTTGTTTCAGTCATTTGACTGCGGTCATGCTGGAGCACCGCCTTTAGTCGAGCAAATCGACCCCGGGACTTATTCTTTGTAAGCCCAGTACTTATTCTATCGGTCTCTTTTGCCGAACTGCTAAGTGACGGGGACGTAAACACACCAGCATCGGTTGTCAAGCAATGCTAGGGGAACAAACACAGACACACACACACACATATATATACGACAGGCTTCTTTCAGTTTCCGTCTACCAAATCCACTCATAAGGCTTTGATCGGCCCGGGGCTATAGCAGAAGACACTTGCCCAAGATGCCACGCAGTGGGACTGAACCCGGAACCATGCGGCTGGTTAGCAAGCTACTTACCACACAGCCACTCCTGCGCCTTTATTTACTTTTATCATTTTTTTTATTTGTAATCTTTCTTTCAGATAGATTAAGTACGTATGTTAAGATATCAATGTAATTATGATTTTTTTTTCTGTTATCATGGACTGCGGCCATGCTGTGGCACCGCCTTACGAGGGTTTTTAGTCGAATGGTCAATCTTACGGTTCTAGTATATTTTACGTCAACTGACCACGTGTATTTGTTTATATATGATCGTCAATTTCCGTAAAAAACTTTTATTTTTTTACATATGGGGTTGGGGGGAAATGGGATCTTTGGGGTTCCAAAGATCCCAAGATCGCCAAAAAATTATAAATACTACAGTTGGTACATTCGACGGCGACCCTTCGGTATAAGTACCGTAAGTACCAGAGAAGTGGCTTTGTTTACATTTCTGAAGATAACAGAAACCCTTTTCTCCCCCCCTAACCCTAACCCCCCCATATATATATAAAAAAAACAACACTTTCTTATACCGAAGTTACACCCAACGTTTTTTTGTCTTCCCATTCGGGGGCCATGCATTTTATTGGTTAAAATTCGAAGAATTAAACTACGTTAAACTTACAAATTACAATTTTGTTTTCAATTTTGTTTACAATAACGTTTTCTTTTGACACATTCTACCAGTATACGAAGTTTCAAATTGTTTAGTTAACTAGAAAATTCCGTCCATCAAAAGGAAAAGATCCACTTCTTTCTTTCTCTTTCTTTTGATTGTTTTCAACCATCTCCATCACCGTCACCACAACTGCCATACACACACCGCCTTCCCCTCCAACACCATCACGACTGTCTTTCACATCACTTACTACCACCTCGGCTACCACTACCACCATCATCACCGTCGCCTCCGCCTCTATGACAACTACAGCTCATACAATTACTATCACCCCATTACCATCACAACATCGATCTACTACTGTCCTCACCGTTTCTATGTCCACTATTACTCTCGTCCCAACATGAGGTATAGTAGAAGTGTCACTGAATAGTGAGAGAGTGGGGTCAAAGTGTGACACACTGACACACAATTTTGTTTTGGCATTTATTATATATATATATATATATATCTTTGGTCTGCAAGATCCTCAATGCGAAATTGTATCCTGAAACATACACACACACATTACTGTATTTTGGGAGAGTACTAGGCTTTGAAAAAATGTCCTGGGGTCGATTTGTTTGACTAAAACCCATCAAGGCAGTGCTCCAGCATGGCCACAGAGAAATGACTGAAGCAAGTCAAAGAATAAACCAATACTGTTTGTCAAGCTGTGATGGGAACAAACACAAAGAAATACAGTTCTTTCAATTTCCATCTACCAAATTTACACAGATGGCATGGGTTAACCAGAGCTATAGGTGAAAACACTTGCTCAAGGAGTTACACAGTGGGACTAAACCCAGAACCACGTGGCTGGGAAGCAAGCCTCTTAACCACATATCCATGCCTGTGTCTATTATATATGTATGTGTTTTTCTTTCTTTGTAATTCCTGGGCAGCACTATCTGTTAGATAGAATGGGTGTGAGTAGGTGTCAAAACTGTAATGATTTCCAACAATGCAGCTGATGATGAGATGTCTATGTCCATTTGGATTAATTTATTATTGTTATTTTTATGTAGTTGTTTATCTGTTACCTTTTTGTTTCCATGTAAGATATGTTCTCAGTCATATTGTTTTATATCGTTAATTATTGTCCTGGTTTTTTAGAATTATCATTGTCATCATCATAACATCTGTCTTCCATGCTACATGAGTTTGACATTTTGACAGGAACTGCTTAACATCCAATTATAGAAACTGTACCAAAAACAGGTATTGAAGTACACTGCATTGTGCTCCAATATCTGCTTTGGCATGATTTCCAAAGCTGAATGCCCTTCCTAATGTCAACCACTTCATAATGTACTAAATGCTATTTTTCATGGCACCAATACTAGCAAGATGCCACATAGATTGCACAAATAGAATCCCCACCACCATCACCACAGCTGAGTGGGACTACAGTAGAGAGCGAAAGGTGGTTTTATACTAAGTGTAGTGAGGGTAAAGTATGAAAGAAGAGGCAAGAACAGGTTTCTTGCTATAAAGAAAGAGATACTTAATCACCTTGCATTACATAACAGTGGGTCGAAATAATGAAGGAGTGGTAAAAATGGTGGTGGCAAGGTGAGCCCTTAAAGTATATCAAAGAGAAGTGGAAATAGATGATCAGGGAGTATGGGTGTAAAGAGATTACAAGAAAGTATGGGGAGAGTGAGGGATGGTTAGTGACACATATGAGTTGCTGGGAAGGCAAGGGAGAATAGGTGATGACTGGCAGTACAGATAGTGTTAAGAGCAGCATGAAAGTAATACAGTAGAAAGTGGGAAGATGAGTGAAAGAGAAAGGTCATGTGAGTGGGGAGATTGAAAGTATATATGGAGAAAGACAGATGTGTAGTGTGAGGGGAGATTGAGAGACATAAGGTTATATGGACAAGTGAACAGGAGATGGTTCAGAAGAGATAACTGCTAGCAGAAAAGAGTGATCAACATAAAATGTAAGTGGAGAGGGGCAATTTTAAAAATGAAAGATAGATCTCAAGTGAAGTAGTTTTTGATCAAGTCTGTTGTACAGTGGACCTAAATATAAGTACCACAATGACATATAGTTCACGTGCTGTAAATAGGTAGGCAATTACAGTCCATTTAGCTGTATGTTCCACATCAAGCTCCATGTAGTTCTACTGTGTAGACATAAAGTTTAAATAGCTTGGAGTTTTTAGATTTTAATGCTGAATAGCTTATAATCCAGCATTTTGCAAACTTTGCATGTGTACGCAATGAAAACAATGCTAAGGTTAACTACAGCTGCTTATATAATACTGCATGCTAAATATCCAGTCAAAACCAAAATCATGAAAATTGAAACACATCCACCCTGATGCAGTTCCAGCAACACCAAATCCTGTCTACTTAATGATAAGTGCCTATTAAAGACGCTTATGATAACAACAAAGATAGCAATTGCAGATACAACCAAGATGAGCTGCATAGAATTAATGGGAAATACATTTAAAGTCAGATACATTCAGCACACTCACTCTTTCAGAATCAGAGATAGAATCAACTCCACAATGTCTACATGACTGTCTCTGGGACCTGAAGACATATGAAATTAACAACATCCTTATAAACTGGACTATCATCAAAACTGCAATCTACATCTTACAGAGAAGTGTAACATCTTGACTCAAAGTTTCAACATACTGAATAAAATGTCCAAAATAATATCTACTTGCAAACCTATGCATTTCTCTTGCAAAAGTTTGAGTGCAGGCCATATATACCACCACCACCACAACCTTCACAGCTCATTGGCTAAAGATACACATTATCCAATTGTAAATCTTCCTCATACTGCACCACACTTACCACTTGTCCTCCACCACACACAGTAGTATCTTCCATTTCTGTGCAAGTGACAAGTAGCCAGACCGTTTCTAGAGACCCTTCCCTTTGTCTTCACCTATCAGCAGTGCATCATATCAGCTGGCTTAAGTTGACCAATGAGAATTGAACAGTTTGAATAATTTGATTTTCATTCTGCCCTTACTTGATGAATCCTCAACTAAGTTCATCAGTTCATCTTTTTGTCTTCCCAAAGAAAGGTTTATACATGGTAAGATACTCTGAGTAGCAGCAAAGTGAATCCCCTGCTTCAAGCAAATAGCTGAAAACTAATACATGTATTGAGTACTTTTCTTCATTGTCCTATTTGTATTTTTCAGACAAATACCTTATTTAATGGCATAAAAGACATAGGAGCATTCCATCGGTTACGACAACAAGGGTCCCAGCTGATCTGATCAACAGAACAGCCTGCTCGTGAAATTAACGTGCAAGTGACTGAGCAATCCACAGGCACGCGTACCCCTAACGTAGTTCTCAGGGGAGATTCAGTGTGACACAGAGTGTGACAAGGCCGGCCATACAGGTACAACTCATTTTTGCCAGCTGAGTGGACTGGAGCAATGGGGAATAAAGTGTCTTGCTCAAGGACACAATGTGTCGCCAGGAATCGAACTCATGACCTTACAATCGTGAGCCAAATGCCCCTAACCACTAAGCCATGCACCTTCACTATAAAAGACATATAGGTATATTAAATGCGCCCAAACAGAAATATTTCTTTGCAGTCTCAATGTTTCCGAGGTTAGTATTTTACCATTACTGGTTTTTGGTTTAAATTATGCTTTCATTTATATCCCTTCCTCTGTGGTCTGCAGTTGATTATTAATAGGTGTTTGAGAATATTTAGTCATAATGTATCAGCTGGTACTGGTGGATGGAAGCACTCCGTCGGTTACGACGACGAGGGTTCCGGTTGATCCGATCAACGGAACAGCCTGCTCGTGAAATTAACGTGTAAGTAGCTGAGCACTCCACAGACACGTGTACCCTTAACGTAGTTCTCGGGGATATTCAACGTGACACAGAGTGTGACAAGAACGGCCCTTTGAAATACAGGTACAACAGAAACAGGAAGTAAGAGTGAGAGAAAGTTGTGGTGAAAGAGTACAGCAGGGATCACCACCATCCCCTGCTGGAGCCTCGTGGAGCTTTAGGTGTTTTCGCTCAATAAACACTCACAACGCCTGGTCTGGGATATCGAAACCGCGATCCTACGACCGCGAGTCTGCTGCCCTAACCACTGGGCCATTGCGCCTCCATGCTGGTACTGGTACTGGTGAATGCCACTGGCCCATTGTTATGGTAATTCTTTTTACAGTGCAAGTAGTAATAAGGTTTAAATAAATACCATTATTATTATCATGGCGTGTCTTGTGTCACACACTGTAACATTTATAGTGAACTGTCCTTCTTGTACTTACTATGTGATGGCACTCATTCCATGTCACCTATAATTTATGTTAATTACTCATTATGTGAAGGCGCATGGCTCAGTGGTTAGAGCATCGAGCTTATGATCGTGAGGTTGTGAGCTCGAATCCCGGACCGGGCTGCGTGTTGTGTTCTTGAGCAAGGCACTTTATTTCACGTTGCTCCAGTTCACTCAGCTGTAGAAATGAGTTGCGACGTCACTGGTGCCAAGCTGTATCGACCTTTGTCTTTCCCTTGGATAACACTGATGGCGTGGAGAGGGGGAGGCTGGTATGCATGGGCGACTGCTGGCCTTCCATAAACAACCTTGCCCGGACTTGTGTCTAGGAGGGTAACTTTCTAGGTGCAATCTTATGGTCAGTGTCGTGACCGAAGGGGGTCTTTACCCCTTTACTCATTATGTAATATTGTATATGTCATGTTTTTATTATGTACTAGCAGTATCGCCCGGCGTTGCTCAGGTTTGTAAGGGAAATAACTATAAAGCATTTTTAGAGAGTTATAGCCAAAAAATGGAAAAAAATGATGGTAAATTTTTTTTGAGAGTAAAAAAAGGTGGAGTTGCGTCCCCTAGACAGTTTGCAGTTTGTGTTTCTGATTCTCGACCCCATGTCGAATTTATCGATTTTTTTCAGAACTTGGGGGAACTTTTCAAAATTTTCGCTGCGTTAGTTTTGAATTATGACATTGGGCTATGTGTGTGTCAAATTTCATCAGAATCGGTTGAAAGCCGTGGTCAGGGTGAGGGTACAAGCAAACAGACACACAGAAATACGCACAGACAAACTGCCGTTTATATAGAGAGAGATAAATTGCATATATGTGTATGCGCATGTTTGCTATGCTTTTGAATGTGGCTGGGAGTGAGATCTGAGTTTTTTTCTGTTTTGTTTACATTTTCATACACACACACACACATACACACACACATACACACACACAATCAGATACAAATAATTTACTAGTTATTACATATAGAAAACAACACAGCTCCCATGACTTTCGGAAACATTTTTTTCACGCTCAGAGTTGCTGAAGCATGGAATAAACTGCCTGCATCAGTTGTTGACTGCCATGACACTGCATCCTTTAAGGCCCTCATGCTTTCCGAAATCCGCCGAAACTACACCTGATTATATATACACTTTAGATGAGTTGTAGTGCACCTGAGCACTGTACACAATTATTATTATTATTATTATTATTATTATATTATTATTATTATTATTATTTATTATATTTGTTATTGTTGTGCTTTTGTTCCGTCAAGTGGTTGTCATTTTTTTTTCATTATCCTTTCATGCACGTCCATAATTAGCACAAGATTGGCTGTTTTTTGAGAAGTTTGCTTCCAAACCACATGGTTCTAGGTTCAGTCCCACTATGTGGCACCATGGGCAAGTGTCTTCTACTATAGGACCCCCTTCGGTCATGAATGACCATGGGATTGCACCTAGAAAGTTACCCTCCGAGGAACAAGTCCAGGCAAGGTTGTTTATGGAAGGCCAGCAGTCGCCCACGCATACCAGCCTCCCCTCTCCACACCACTGATGTTATCCAAGGAAAAGGCAAAGGGGCTGATACAGCTTGGCACCAATGATGTCGCAACTTCTTTCTACAGCTGAGTTAACTGGAGCAACGTGAAATAAAGTGTCTTGCTCAAGAACACAACACGCAGCCCGGTCCAGGAATCGAACTCACAACCTCCCAAACGTAAGCTCGACGCTCTAACCACTGAGCCATGCGTCTTCACTATAGTCCCATACAAACAACAAGCCTTATGACTGGATTTCGTGGAAGGAAACTGAAAGAAGCCCATCAAAAAAATGTGTGTGTGTGTGTTTATGTGTGTTTTGCTAAGTGAAATTAAGTGTCTTGCTCAAGAACACAATGCATAGCCCAGTCTGGGAATTAAACTCACTACCTCATGATTGTGAGCCGTGAGTTTAGAATATCATCATCCAGTCTACTTTTTTCAGTATGGTGGTGTGATTACTACTGTACTTAACAGTATTATGGGTTATGATATTTAATATTGGATTGAGATTGGAAGCACTCCATCGGTTACGACGATGAGGGTTCCGGTTGATCCGAATCAACGGAACAGCCTGCTCGTGAAATTAACGTGTAAGTGGCTGAGCACTCCACAGACACGTGTACCCTTAACGTAGTTCTCGGGGATATTCAGCGTGACACAAGAGAGTGACAAGGCCGGCCCCTTGAAATACAGGTACAACAGAAACAGGAAGTAAGAGTGAGAGAAAGTTGTGGTGAAAGAGTACAGCAGGGATCACCACCATCCCCTGCTGGAGCCTCGTGGAGCTTTAGGTGTTTTCGCTCAATAAACACTCACAACGCCCGGTCTAGGAATCGAAACAGCGATCCTATGACCGCGAGTCCGCTGCCCTAACCACTGGGCCATTGCGCCTCCGATATTTAATATAATTATATAATGTAAAACATCCGTTGTCAAAATTAATAAAAGATGTTCTAAATAAGGAACTCCTTGATGTAAAATAGACAATAGAAAATTAGAAACTCTGTACATTGGACCTGTGATGTAATATGCTTAACAGTTGCCTTCAGTTTCACAAGCTATTTTACTTATTTTTCAGTGATATAAATAAGTAGATACATAGAGAAAGATAAATAGACAGATAGTGATAGAAGTTGATAAACAGAGATAGATAGATAGATAGATAGATAGATAGATAGATAGATAGATATAGATAGATAGATATGTTTCTTTATTAGCCACACACGGCTGAACACAGAGGGAACAAATTACAAAGTAGAGCTTTTCTTTTTGGGGAGAAAAAAAAGGTGGGGGTAGGTTTTCGATCAAAAGGGATCGTAAAAAAAAAGATAGATAGATAGATAGATAGAGAGAAATAGATAGACAGACGAATAAATAGATAGATAGATAATTAGATAATGATAGAAGTAAATAGATAGGATAGATAGAGAGAGAGAGAGAAATAGACAGACAGATGAATAGATAGATAATTAGATAATGGTAGAAGTAAATAGATAGATAGATAGATAGATAGACAGACAGATAGATAAATAGATATAGATAGGTAGATAAATAGATATAGATAGGTAGAAGTAGATAAACAGATAGATAGAAAATGTTGGAGGTAGCTAGGTAGATAAAAAGATAGGTAAAGCCAAATAGATAGATAAGATGACAGAAATAGATAAACAGATAGATAGATAACTAGAGTCAGATAAGTTGGTGAGAATCACTGATTCTGTAATTATTAATCTGTCATGGATTATAATACCATGAAAATCTAAGTAAATCTGATTGTAAGATTATCCCAATCGAGGAAATGAGCAACCAGAACACATTGACTTCATCAAGGCTTCTCTAGAAGCTAACAACGCCTTTGTCACTAGAATACACAGAAGTGTGTATGTATACAATGGTTCAAAATTACTCGTAATCCAATTAAAATATATAGATAATGAGGGGCAAAAAATAACCAATTGATTACCTGTGTATCTGAGATTAGTTATGACTAAACACAATTTAAATTCTTCAGACCACCATCATGTAATAATGATGATGGTGATGATGATGATGATGATTTCAGTCCAAGGCCAACATTTTTGGTGGAGATAGGTATGTAGTCGATCATGTATAAGTCCTTGTGTGTATCTGGTATTTATTTATATGTTCAACCCTCAGAAAGATCAAAGTCAATTTGATATCAGTGATATTTGAACTTGGACCATTCTTTTACTCTTTCACTTGTTTCAGTCATTTGACTGTGGCCATGCTGGAGCACCGCCTGGCTCAGAACTACTGGTCTGGACTGATGAGATGGTCAAGGCAAGTCATCTAAATATAATTATGAAGGACCAGAACTAAAATGCCTGTATTGTGATAGACATTTTGAATATCTTCTAAACAAAATATTACCTGGAAAGAAGTCAAAAAACTGTCATGGTATGAGTATGTTGAAATCGAAATAAGGTGGATATATGGAAGTTGAAAAACTGTATCAATAACAGCTGGAGCTATAATACTCTTTACTCTTTTACTTGTTTCAGTCATTTGACTGTGGCCATGCTGGAGCACCGCCTTTAGTCGAGCAAATCGGCCCCGGGACTTATTCTTTGTAAGCCTAGTACTTATTCTATCGGTCTCTTTTGCCGAACTGCTAAGTGACAGGGACGTAAACACACCAGCATCGGTTGTCAAGCAATGCTAGGAGGACAAACACAGACACACAAACATATACACACACATACATATATACATATATATATATATATATACATATATACGACAGACTTCTTTCAGTTTCCGTCTACCAAATCCACTCACAAGGCATTGGTCGGCCCGAGGCTATAGCAGAAGTCACTTGCCCAAGATGCCACGCAGTGGGACTGAACCCGGTACCATGTGGTTGGTAAGCAAGCTACTTACCACACAGCCACTCCTGCGCCTATAATAATTATAATAATAATAATAATAATAATAATAATAATAACAATAACAATTATTTCTTTATTAACCACAAGGGTTTACATGAAGAAAAACATGGACAGCACAGGACAAAATAAAAAATGTGTGTGTGTGTGTGTGTAGTTGTGAGGGTTTAGCATGTAAGCAAGACTAATAAAATTTTTTAAAAAAAGGGAGATCAACAATGTGTAACCCTCAATAGGGAGGAGACTCTCAAGGGCTGCTTGTGGAAAAACCCCATAAAAACCATTGGTGCCCTGACTTTTGGGGCAAGTGCCTTTTTTCATTTTCTTTCCTTTTTCCAACTACAGGCATATGCTGAGGACAGGCCCGTTCACTCACACCATTCTGACAACTTTCATCCACCTTTCAGCTAACTGACTATAAGACAACACTTTCCTCTCTGCTCTTATTTTCCTTTTCAAGTGAAACTTGAAGAAGTTCATCAGGGATTGGTCAATAATAACAAAACATTTAGGCTCAAAGCCAGACATTTGAAGTAAGGTCAGTTGATTAAATCATCTCTAGTGTTCAGATTATTCAATCAAACATAATGTCCATTTGATTCCCATTGATTTGAATTAATCATGCATTATCTCATATCTTCAAGATCTTGATGGTGTAATTACTTAATGTAGAATAACATTGTAGGGTAGGTGTGAGAGCCTGGATCTGGTCAGTTTGAACAAAAAACAAATTAACTATTTTAGCTGGATATGGCCGGTTTAAATACTAAAGGGTTAAATCATCTCTAGTGTCTGATTCATACTTGATGAACTGAGAGAGGTTGAAAAGCAAAGTCAACCTCAGTGTAGTTTAAACAACATTAATAATAATAATAATAATAATTTTATTTCTTTATTGCCCACAAGGGGTTAAACATAGAGGGGACAAACAAAGACAGACAAAGGGATTAATTCGATTACATCAATCCCAGTGCGTAATAATAATAATAATGATGATGATGACAAGAAGAACTTTTATTTGCCACAAGGGCAGTGGGGACAGAGGTACATTACACAGATTTCAAAAAGTCTGACGAAAAGAAAATTGAATGAAATTTGCATAGCATAAAATTTGAATCCATTATTTTTTAATTTCATTTCCATGTATTTGAAAATGATTTCATTTTATTTTCTGAGGTGCTGTAATCAGAGTTAACCTCATTCTTATTAGCCACCTTTTAGTATACAAAAATTTAATAAAAATAATAATAATAATGTCCAAAAGGCAGACTTTCCTGTGTGTTGCAACAACAACAATAATAATGGTTTCAAATTTTGGCACAGGCTTTGATATGGAATAAAAAATAACTGAAATAAATGCATTCTAGTGTGAGGATTGTCTGACAATGATGGACTACTCAGCTAGTATGTATGTGTGTGTGTATATACATGTATGTATATATATCATCATCATCATCGTTTAACGTCTGCTTTCCATGCTAGCATGGGCTGGACGAATGACTGAGGGCTGGCAAACCAAGTAGCTGCACCAGGCTTCAATCTTGATCTGGCAGGGTTTCTACAGCTGGATGCACTTCCTAATGCCAACCACTCCGAGAGTGTAGTGGGTGCTTTTACGTGCCACTGGCATGGGGCCAGTCAGGTGGTACTGGCAATGACCTTGCTCGAATCTTTTACACATGCCACCGGCACAGGTGCCAGTAAGGCGATGCTGGCATCAATCAATCTCGGAAGGTGCTCTTTAAGGCGACGCTGGTAATGATCATGCTCGAATGGTGCCTTTTAAGTGCCACTGGCACGGAAGCCGGTTAGCCGCTCTGTCAATGATCACACTCGTATGGTGCTCTTTGCGCCACGCTATAACGGACGCCAGTCATCGAATTTGATTATACGTATATATATATATATATATATATATATATATATATATGTGTATATGTATATATGTATATGTATACGTGCACACATATATCTACAAATATGTGTGTCTTTGTAATTTCATTCGTTCATCTGTGTATGTATACACACATGTACGTATATATATGTATATATATATATATGTGTGTGTGTGTGTATAATAGATTCAATTTATTTATAGTTGATTTTTTTTTTTGTAATATAAATAAATAAAAGTGAGCAAAACATGGTTGTATTAATGAAAGCATAGAGCATAATGTATGTATATTTGGTAACCATGATTACAAACCTATATCTGAAGGTTTCATGATACCTAAATATAGCTTGCAGAGAAGATATTGTCGTTAGGGTGACAACTTTACACAAGTTCTCAGCAAGCATCTGTTGTCACTATGTTGCTGTCTACAGCAGAACTGTATGTCTTGGAGAGCAAGTAAGGGGTTTATTGATTTAAAGGCAAGCAAAGCAGGTCTCAGGAAATAGGTATATAGGCATACATGCACGCATACATACATAAATACACACATACATCATACATACATACATATATGAGTGGCTGTGTGGTAAAAAGTTTGTTTCGCAACCACATGTTTCCAAGTTCAGTCCCACTATGTGACACCTTGGCTAAGTGTCTTCTACTACGGCCTAAGGCTGACTCAAAAGCCTTGTGAGTGGATTTGGTAGACAGAAACTGGAAAAAAGCTGATTCTGTATATATATATATATATATATATATATATATGTATGTATATATATTTATGTGTGTCTGTGTATATCTCTCTATATATAAAGCTGAAGTTGTCTGCGTATGGTATGTTTGGTAGCTTTCAACTAACACTATCTCCTCCGAGACCCTGCAGTATAGGTTGACCAAAAGTTGAGTGCATGATAGAAGAAGGATTGCTTTTTCTTCCGTAGAAGAAAAAATTGAAATCGGACCATGTTAACACCAAAAATTATTTACATCAAAAAGGTGCTTTTTTTCTATGAAAATCCCTATTTTTTTTACGATTTTTCGACTGCTGTGTCGCCATTTTTCGGTGTATTTCAACCAGAAAAATGTTCACCTAAAGACAATAACAAGCTACATAATGCAAAATTTTTACTTTTCAAAAATTCCAATTCTAAAGGGTTGAAACAAACCCGGGCAACGCCTGGCGATACTGTTAGTATATATATATATATATATAATATATATATATATAGAAATATTAAAATTACTAAGTCTCTCTAAAAGAGATTACGGCAGCGTTCCTGGAAATTAATAGTTATCGCCATACTAATATGGGATTCTTATAAAAATAAGAAAAAAGCTAATGGAGCTAATCAGCGGACAGCTTTTTCCTTATTTTTATAAGAATGCCATATTAGTATGGCGATAACTATATATATATATATATATATTATATATATATATAAATTAATATAAACAACCAGGTGTAATGTTATACTATAAAGGAAATATTCAATCATCACTAAGTGTGACTAAAGATACCGAAGCACCTGCATTGCTTGAAATAAGAGTTAAAATACTCTAAATGCTGTAGGAGGAGCGCAAAATGTATACGCACATGCTGACAAGGGAGGCAACTGCCCCATGACCGACATATATGTATATGTATTACTTTTTTACTCTTATTTGTTTTAGTCTTTTTGACTGTTGTCATGCTGGAGCACAGCCTTTAGTTGAACAAATCAATCCCAGGACTTATTCTTTGTAAGCCTAATACTTATTCCATCGTCCTCTTTTGCCGAACCACCAGCATCAGTTGTCAAGCGATGCTGGGGAGACAAACACACATACACACACACACACATATATATATATATGATGGGCTTCTTTCAGTTTCCATCTACCAAATCCACTCACAAAGCTTTGGTTGGCCCAAGACTATAGCAGATGACACTTGCCCAAGGTGCCACGAAGTGGGACTGAACCCGGAACCATGTGGTTCGTAAGCAAGCTACTTACCACACAGCCACTCCTACAAAACCTTAGGTAACTCTGTGTCCAAAATTCAAATTTTTGTTGTAATAATTACTGTTCTATTCTTTAGAGTGTGCTTCAGTCCCATCTTGGGCAAGTGTCTTCTGCTATAGCCCCGGGCCGACCAATGCCTTGTGAATGGATTTGGTAGACGGAAACTGAAAGAAGCCTGTCGTATATATGTATATATATATATATATATGTGTGTGTTTGTGTGTCTGTGTTTGTCCCCCTGGCATTGCTTGACAACCGTTACTTAGCGGTTCGGCAAAAGAGACCGATAGAATAAGTACTGGGCTTACAAAAGTATAAGTCCCGGGGTCGAGTTGCTCGATTAAAGGCGGTGCTCCAGCATGGCCGCAGTCAAATGACTGAAACAAGTAAAAGAGTAAAAGAGAGTATATATATATATCTATATCAATATCTCAATTTACTTGGCTGAAGTTCCTCAAGGTGGTGCCCCCCGCATGGCTGTAGTGATTTTTCAGAGTTATGCAGAAAACATGTCTAGCTATGGGAAAATATTGGTTTCAAATTTTGGCACAAGGCCAGCAATTTCAGGGAGTTGGGTAAATTGATTACTTCAACCTCAATGTTCTATTGGTACTTATCTTTTGGACCTTGAAAGGATAAAGGTCAAAGTTGTCCTCGGCAGCATTTGAAGTCAGAATGCAAAGGTGGATGAAATTGACATGCTAAAGATTCTGCCAGCTCTCTGCCTTGCTATCTTCTACTATAATAATACTCTTGTGTTTTTCTCCGTCACAACATATGAATGAGAAAGGAAGGGGTGATGGCAAACCTGGTTGCGGGATGATGGAAATTGTACAGTGAAAACAAAAAAATCAAACAGCGTTTCAACTCTGTGTGAGTATATGTATGTGTATGTAAAAGGTAGGTATGTGAATGTTTGTGTGTGTGTGCAATGGAAGTGGGATGGTGAACATTCAATGCTGAAAAGAAAGATCAAACAGCATTTCAACTCTGTATGAGTATATGTGTGTATGTGTGATTATTATGTTCCTTGTTTTGTACCCTATTAACCCTTTCGTTTCCAACCCGGCTGAAACTGGCTCTGGCTCTGAGTACAAATGTCTTATTTTCATAAGTTTTGAATTAAAAATCTTCAACCAAACTTTTGTCACAATTTCTGTTCCTAACACTAGCTTAATGATAACTAAGTTATTTTACTAAATTCTTTGTTATATTTAGCTCTTTAGCGTTCAGATTACTTTGTCAAATATAATGCTTATTTATCTACATCATTTTGAATTAATCTGGCATTGTCTCATAGTTTCAAAATTTCAATGATGTGATTATGTATTTTTGGAATAACATTGAAGGGTAGGTGTGAAAGGCCAGTTCCAGCCAGATTGAACATAAAAAAGCTAGTACATTTGAGCCGGATATGGCCAGTTTAAATGCTAAAGGGTGAAAGTAATTGAAAGAAACACAGAGCATCTCAAAATAAATACAGTAACAAAAGGGTTAATATATAAAATACTACATTTCTGATGACACGGGGCCAGCTAGTGGGAAAATATTACCCTACTTGGAAACAGATGAGGGTTTAGGAACAGAAAGAGCATCTGCAGGAGCCCATACAAAATCTGTGGCTGTGTGGTAAGTAGCTTGTTTACCAGCCACATGGTTCCGGGTTCAGTCCCACTGTGTGGCACCTTGGGCAAGTGTCTTCTACTATAGTCTCGGGCCGACCAAAGCCTTGTGAGTGGATTTGGTAGACGGAAACTGAAAGAAGCTCATCGTATATATGTATATATATATATATATACGCGTGTGTGTGTTTGTGCGTCTGTGTTTGTCCCCCTCGCATTGCTTGACAACCGATGCTGGTGTGTTTATGTCCCCGTTACTTAGCGGTTCGGCAAAAAAGAGACCGATAGAATAAGTACTGGGCTTACAAAAAGAATAAGTCCCAGGGTCGAGTTGCTCGACTAAAGGCGGTGCTCCAGCATGGCCGCAGTCAAATGACTGAAACAAGTAAAAGAGTAATTCTGTCTGAGTCATGCAAATATGGAGAAGTAGGCATTAAATGATGATTATGATGACGAAAGAAATAATGATGCTGGTGTATGCATGTATGTATGTCTTCCATCCTATGTTGTTATAAATTTGCTTTTTATTTTAATGCATGTGTGTGTGTATGTCTATATCTGTTTCTTTTATCCATTTTGTTTTTAAATTTATCTTTTTTTCTATTTTTCTATGTTGCATGAGACTCAATTCTCAATTGTTTCATAGTTACAGCTTCAACATTGAGCACAGTAACCAATGTCTGTTATAAATTATTTGTATGTCGGTGGCACGTAAAAGCACCATCCGTTCGTGTCCGTTGCCAGCCTCGGCTGGCCCCCGTGCCGGTGACACGTAAAAGCACCGTCCGTTCGTGGCCGTTTGCCAGCTCTGTCTGGCCCTGTGTCGGTGGCACGTAAAAGCACCGTCCGTTCGTGGCCGTTTGCCAGCTCTGTCTGGCCCTGTGTCGGTGACACGTAAAAGCACCGTCCGTTCGTGGCCGTTTGCCAGCTCTGTCTGGCCCTGTGTCGGTGGCACATAAAAAGCACCGTCCGTTCGTGGCCATTTGCCAGCTCTGTCTGGCACCTGTGTCGGTGGCACGTAAAAGCACCATCCGTTCGTGGCCGTTTGCCAGCT
>NC_043007.1:25195712-25198212 GCF_006345805.1 Octopus sinensis
AACCTAAATCAGAAACCATTCTTTGTTGCAGTATCAGGGTGACAAACTGCAGAACTGTAATCATCCAGATAAAATGCTTAATGGCATTTCATCCGTTTACGTTCTAGGTTCAAATTCCACCAAATTCCACTTTGCCATTCATCCTTTTTTGGGCCAATAAAGTAAGTACCAGTTGATCACTGGGGTCAGTGTAAGTGACTTACCTCCTGTCTGGAATTGCTGGCCTTGTGCCAAAATTTGAAACCATTATTAGTTGCAGCTCAAAATGGAGAGCTGGCAGAACTGTTAGCATGCAGGGGCAAAATGTTTAGTGACGTTTTGTCCGTCTGTACATTCTGAGTTCAAATTCTGCTGAGGTTGACTTTTCTGTTCATCCTTCCAGGGTCAATAAAATAAGTACCAGTTGTGCACTGGGGTCAATGTGATTGACTTATCCCCCCCACCTCAAAATTGTTAGCCTTGTGCTTAAATCAGAAACCATTATTAGTTGCAAGATCCTCACAGCCTTAAAATACCCCCATCCTGTTCCATCAATCCCATACCCCTCCATTAAGCTTTATCCTCAATCATCAGTCTCCACCATCAGAGCCAGTCCACTAATACTAATTAAACATGTTAACTAACCTAAGACACTCAAGACTGTTAAGAACATGATAATAACTGAAAAATTAATTAATTCATTCATTAAGCTGTTTAGTATTTGGCAGATTAACTTATTTGTCTATAAAACCACAATTAACTACAAATGTTCATTCAAGCACACCTGCTGAAAGTAATTTGTGGTAATGAGAAGTGGAGTAAGTGTGAGATGGCCTTGCGTTTAAGACGTTTGCCTTGCAATCATGTGGCTCTGAGTTCAATTCTGTTGTACAAAACCTTGGGCAAGTGTCTCCTGTCATAATCTCAGTGTGATTCAAGCCTTCATCATCATCATCATTTAACGTCCGTTTTCTGTGCTAGCATGGGTTGGACGGTTCGACCGGGGTCTGGGAAGCCAGGAGGCTGCACCAGGCTCCAGTCTGATCTGGCAGTGTTTCTACAGCTGGATGCCCTTCGTAACGCCAACCACTCCATGAGTGTAGTGGGTGCTTTTTACGTGCCACCAGCACAGGTGCCAGGGGAGGCTGGCATCGTCCGCGATCAGTTGGTGCTTTTTACGTGCCACTGGCACAGGTATCGTAACTACAATTTCCATTTGATATTTATTTTGATATTGATGTACTTGACTCAATACGTTTCCTCAAGCACAGCAGGTCACTCTATGTTCCAAGGTAGGCACAGCAGGTCGTTTTGCAATCCAAGGTACTTTGGATGGGCTGGGGCTATGCGAAACTGGTGCAGTAAATGAAATTTGGTAAATGGAAACTGTTGACACTGAATGGAGGGACTGTACTAGTTTTGGGGTACTGGACTTAATCTGTCAGCTGCTGTTGAAGTTTAGCTGAATCCATGCTGTTGCAAGCATTCTGACTAAATTACTGGCCTCTACAAAATGTCACAGATACTTTCATATTCTGTCTAATCCATACAATAAAAGAAAAACATTAGTGTACCAGTGTTGTAACGTAGTAAAGTTCATCTTGTTAACTGCTACATCTAAATATGGAGTCAGTATTTTAAAATGTTTTGTACAGTAAACTGTTTACTTATGTATTATTCATATTATGCATTTAATAAAATTGAAGAGATGTTGGAAGAATGAGAAGCGTAGTCTTTTGTTTTCAAATCATCATCTGCTTTATTGTTAAAAGTTTACATGGACCATAACCGTTCCAAGAAAAGAACTTAAGAGAATGACATCAGAAAAATGAGATTAATGTTGTAGTCTGATTTTGTAATCATGAGTGAGGGTCCAAAACAAAAGAAGAAGAATAGAGAATGCTATGCTTATATTAGGGATTTAGCTGAACAGCTTGTGTGATTGTGTATCGATGAGAGAGAAAGAAATATAAAGAGGTGGTAAGTGAAAGAACAAAAATGACCCCTGCCATGGTTGATTTTTAAGTTAGTAGCTGTTTGGTAATTGTGCATTGCAGACTGTTCATGCTGACAAGCCTGGTTGCTGGACAACATCTGATATTGAGCTTAGCCTATCTACTAAGCATAAGACTGCATCCAATGCTTTGTGAATGAATTTGACAGATGGAATCTGTGAGGAAACCAGTCATATACAAGTGTGTGTGTGTCTTAGTGTCTGTGTTCATTCTCCTCTCCAACCATATGATGTCTCATGTTAATTTATTCATGTCCTTATAACATAGTAGCTCAGCAACAAGAAATCAATATAGAACTATTACAAGACTTAAAAAAAAAATAAGTACTACGGTCAATTTGTTCAACTAAAACCCTTCAAGGCAGCATGTTCACAGTCCAGTGCCTGAAGCAAGTAAAAGATAGAAGATAGCCTTGAAATCTAACCTCAACAAAGGTTCAATATAAAAGGTCAACATATCATCTAAAACTAAAAAACAAAAAGAAAGGACTCAGCTCATAGCATTCT